>NC_057798.1:289993678-290049686 GCF_018294505.1 Triticum aestivum | reverse complement strand
CAGCGACACCACATAAAGGGCTTATAAAAGAAATGCCACAGCCGGGCGTCTCAGCGACACCACATAAAGGGCTTATAAAAGAAATAACAAGCATGCCATAGTCGGGCGTCTGAGCGACACCACATAAAGGGCTTATAAAAGAAATAACAAGCATGCCACAGTCGGGCGTCTGAGCGACACCACATAAAGGGCTTATAAATAATCACAGTGAATACCCAGGAGGTAAAACCACCCCAGGGATACTCGGTATTTCAATTAATATAAAGGTGTTAGTCAATAATAAAAGTAATAATCATCATAAGTCTCAAGTCACGATCCATGTTCTGGTTTAACAGATTTTCTCCTCCGAAGACCGACACTAAGACCAACACTTGACCCATCCCAGACTGTAATCCTTAACCAGGGACACGACTATTCGAATAGGTTTAGTCTCTACAGAGGGTGTACTCTTTGCCCGCGAGTAACGGATTCCTTTAGTCCATCGGGACTAATTCCGTCTACGGTCTTTTTGTTGAAAACACACCTAACTTGCACATACCAGCTTAACTCACACGTGTCTGGAATCACCCACGACACCTGTCAAGCATAACAAATATATTTCATCCAACAGACAGAGTCACCACTCATCATACCCCTCATTCCATGCCGGACACACTCATCTCGACGAGGAACTAGGGACAAGCTCGGGTCTACCCAAGACAGAGACTTTCCCGTTTTCCTTCCGGTAGGCACGAAAGGCATACGAGGATGATCACTATCACAAGCATGTCCATTTCCAACAGCAAGGAAATTTTCAATAAGCATTCATGCAAATGATCACATCACCACATAAAATAACGAGTTCTAAGTATTGAGGTGATGTCATGATCATGTCAAACAATGCATGCAAAATATTATGCCAGGGTTCAGAATGCTTGCCTTCAATGTGTGGAAAGGCAGGGTGCACTCCAAAACTTTTGAAAGTTTCCTCCTCTCTCCAAAATCCTATTTAAAAATATTTTTGAATCAATATATAGTTTCAAAAACAGTACCAAAAGGTTGTCTGAATTTTTTTGAAATAAATCTTAAAATAAACTAGACAATATTTGAGAGAGGTAGGAAAAAGAATCAACTCATTTGGAGTTGTAATTAAAAAGTTATAGCCAGTCAAAGTCCTGGTCAAAATCTGTTTTTTTAAATAAAACAGAAAAAGAAAAGAAAACGTTTCAAAAATGTACACGTCGAAGGCGCATTCTGGAAATGCGCTTCCACTTACTCCTGCGTGGACCGGCGCTGGGTCACTGACGGTGGGCCCGCCTGGCCCACTGGTCAGGTTTGACCAGTCCACGCGCGCGTCGTCCCCCTCCGACCGAACAGAGGCGGAGCTCCGGCGAGGATTGCCGGCAAACGGAGGCGTCCCTTGGTGATCTGAGAACATGGGTGTGCTCAGGAGGTCGAGACGAACCCGTGGGTACCCGCCATGGTCGCCGATGTGGACAGAATCACCGGAGACGAGCTTCGCGGCGGAGAAGGCATTCTGGTGGATTTGGGGTCCTGGGCTATGGTGGCTCTCGGTCGGGGCTGAGGCGATGGGCGGCTCCGCACAATCACGTGGAGTTGGGTGGTGGCGCTAGATTGCCGGGAGGTGCCTTGGTTGCGACGGAATCGGCCGGGACTTGGCGGCGACCGAATCGGTCGGACTCAGGGAAGATGGCCTTCCCCTCCTAGACTGCTGGCCATGGTAGCTCTAGGGGGATCTTTGGAGGTTGCTTGAGGACTCGATTGAGCTCCGGGGCCCTTATATAGGCGGTGGAGGTCGGTCCCGAGGTGGCCGGCGATAAGGACGACGGCGAACCGCCATTCTGTGCAGGGCGACATGGAGGCGACGAGAGCTATCCGACGAGCGAGGGGATAAGCTTGCGCGGCTCCCAGGGGCAGGTGGCGAGCCGGGGTGGCTCGGGCGGCACCGACCGTGGCAGAGGCGCACTACGGACGCCGGCGTGCCGCCAAGAGTGCCCTGACGGTGGCGCTGTAGGGTGCCAGGGCCTCTTGGAGGTTTCTGGTGAGAAGGGGAGTGCGTGGCGCGGCTTTGCAGTGTGGGGACAAACCAGGGGCGCGACGCGGCGGCTCGGGTGCGCGGCTGCAGTTGGCGCGCTCTGGGCGCGCCCAGTGCACGCCCACCATCTGCTCGACGAAATGCCATGGCCTGCTAGGTGGCTTGGTTGGAGATGGGGATTAGTAGGTCTAGTCTAGGGGTAGCTGGGATGCTAGTGGACATGCCTGTTGGGTCAGAGGATCAGGTCCATAATGCAAACCAAAACTCATGCCAAATCTGTCCATGCACTCCAAGTGTTTGACAAAATGCCACAGGCACCTAGGCTTTTCTTGGAGTGGCCAAATCTTCCAGATCCTAGTCTCTTTAGATGCACAAGAGGGTGGTGAGGTTAGTTTGTACAAAGCACAAACTTGTTAGTGCAAGTTTTGCAAAACTACAATTCTGGACAGGAGGTAAATGGCATCATCTCATGAACCAAAAGTATTCCAATGGTTGCATGCTCCTGGACTTAGGGGTTTTGTAGGGTGGTGTATAAGCAGGGGAAAGAATCAAGGGGCAAAGAGCAAGCAAGAATATGGATGATGTACAAACCATCATGTTGGACCAGAATGAAGATGAGGTTGATTCACTCAAAATTTTCAAAGAACAACACTGTTTTTTTGCATAAAGTTGAATCATATGCTACTACCAACATCCCATAATTTTGGTGGAAGCTAGAAAGAAATATTTAAATGAGTTGTAGTGCAAAATTTCCCACTGGACCAGAGAAGAGAATTGGGTGTAGAGCTTAAAATATTTCATGAATAAAAGTTATTTTTGAATAAAAGTGATTTAAAAACATCACCTGACATCTCCAAATTTTGGTTGGAATTTTAAGTGAATTTATCAAATGGTTGAAGTTCAAATATGGCCATATAACCTTGGAAAACCATTTTTCAAGAAAATAAAGATCAAGCAAATTAATTATGTAATTAGTTCTACTAATAAAAGAAAAGTTTTTCTTGAGAGGCTAAACAAGCCCAATAACATATTTGAAAGGTTTTCTTCTTGGGGAAAACTCCATAATAACAAGGGAGAGAAAAAAAAGGTCCAACAAACAAAAGGGAGCCCAGAAAATAAAATTTTTAATTTCCTGGCAAAATTTTAATTAACAAAACAAGGTCAAAATGTTTGGGTGTTACAGAGGCCACAGGGCGAGTCACCAAATGGGCCATTGAGCTTGGGCCTCATGGTTTAAAATATGTGCCACACACAGCTATTAAGTCTCAAGCGCTGGTGGATTTCATCAATGACTGGACAGAGTTGCAGATGCCTGAGGAAAAGTCAAACAATAATTATTGGACAATTCATTTTGATGGGTCTAGGAAATTGGAAGGCTCGGGGGCTGGAGTTATTCTTGCCTCCCCTCGGGGCGATAAGTTTTGTTATGTACTCCGGTTGATGTTTCCTTGTACTAACAATGCAGCTGAGTATGAAGCCTTGCTCCATGGTCTCCGGATGGCTAAAGAGATGAATTTAAGCCGGGTAAGGTGCTTCGGCGACTCAGATCTCGTGGCTCAGCAAGTGTCAGGCAAGTGGGACTCAAAAGACCCTCTCATGGCGGCTTATCGCCGGGAAGTCGATGCAATTGCGGGGCACTTCAAGGGTTATCAGGTGGAACACATTGACCGTAGAAAGAATGAGGCGGTTGACGCCTTAAGCCGGCTGGGATCTCAGCATAAGCCGGTGCCACAGCCGGTGCCACCTAATACTTTCTTGGATGTTTTGTATAACCCTTCTATCGAACTACCTACATAGGAAGATTTGGCTGTTCCTGACCCTAAGGCACAGTTGGTGGCGGCTCTTCATATCATCCCAGATTGGACGGTGCCGTATCTGGTTTATATGACACGGGTCGAGTTGCCTGAGGATGAAACCTTGGCCAGGCAGATAACCCGGCGGCCCAAGTCCATGACGATTATCAATGGTGAGTTGCATCATTGCAGTGTTACAGGGGCTCTTCATATCATCCCAGATTGGACGGTGCCGTATCTGGTTTATATGACACGGGGCGAGTTGCCTGAGGATGAAACCATGGCCAGGCAGATAACCTGGCGGTCCAAGTCCATGATGATTATCAATGGTGAGTTGCATCATTGCAGTGTTACAGGGGCTTTCTAGCGTTGCATTTCTCCCGAGGAACACCAAGAAATTCTCTATGAGATTCATGAAGGAGATTGCGGTCATCACGCGGGGTCAAAGTCTCTCGTAGCTAAAGCTTTTCGTCATGGGTTTTATTGGCTGACAGCTCACGCAGGCGCAGAGGATCTGGTCAATAAATGTGATGGTTGTCAGAAGTTCTCAAGACGGGCTCATGTGCCGGATCAAGAGTTGAGGATGATTCCAATTACTTGGCCGTTTGCAGTCTGGGGGCTTGACATGGTTGGACCTTTTAAGAGGTCCAAAGATAAAAAGACTCACCTCTTGGTGGCGGTTGATAAGTTCACAAAGTGGGTCGAGGCAGAGCCGGTTAGTAAGTGTGATGCAGCCACAGCGGTTCAATTCATGAAGAAGGTGATATTTTGTTTTGGTTTTCCACACAACATTATAACTGAAAATGGCACTTATCTATCTAAACGTGCCATGGAGGAGTTTTGTCAACGTGAGCATATCCGGCTTGATGTTTCATCAGTGGCTCACCCACAGTCCAATGGTCAAGGCGAGCGAGCTAATCAAGAGATCCTGAAAGGAATTAAGCCCCAGCCTTTTGTCCCCTTGAAGCGGACGCCGAGTTGTTGGGTGGAGGAGTTACCTTTTGTGTTATGGAGCATCAACACTACTCCTAACAGATCTACGGGTTATACTCCTTTCTTCATGGTCTACGGAGTTGAGGCGGTTCACCCTAGTGACATCCATCATGATTCACCTCATGTGGCCACTTATGTGGAGTAAGACAATGAACAAGCATGCCAGGATGCTCTTGATCTGTTAGATGAACATCGGGACTTGGCAGCAGCTCGCTCAGCGGTTTATCAACAGGACTTGCGCCGTTACCACAGCCGCCGAGTTAAGTCCAGATCTTTTCAGGAAGGTGATTTAGTGCTCCGGCTCATCCAGGATCAAACTAATGCTCACAAGTTATCCCCACCTTGGGAAGGGCCATTTGTGCTCAGCAAGAACTTGAACAACGGGTCATATTACCTTATTGACATTCGAGAGCACAAAGACTCACGTAAGTTGGAGGAGGAGACCCGGAGGCCATGGAATATTGCTCATCTCCGGCCCTACTACACTTGAGCCATAGGCTCCATGGATGTATATATTTTGCCAATGTATATATTATGATGAATAATAAAGCAGGACCTCTGTCCTTTTTTCCCTTCTCACAAGGTAACTTTGTCATTATAATTGTCATCATTTTCTCACATGATCGCTCGGGGGCGGGTCATATTTGACCCGGCTCAGCCCGTTCAGATCCGGCTTACGATCGTATTCGAATCTAGCTATTCAAAATTATGATCACTAGGGGGCTTCCTATTCAAACATAGGTCGTATTCGAACCAAAGAGAACATAGCTGTTGATACCCTTTTGATTGGCACACTGCCGAGCTCACTTGAGGGATTCTTGATCATATTTGAATCATAGCTTAACCTCATTTGGGAACCAACTTTGATCGTATTCGAATCAGAGTCTTTAAAAAACTCTCAAGATCATTAGGGGGCTTCCTGTTCAAACATAGGTCGTATTCGAACCAAAGAGAACACAGCTGTCGGTACCCTCTTGATCAATGTAATGCCAAAGCCATTTGGGGCTACATGATCGTATTCGAATCCTAGCTTAAACCCCTCTTGGACGGTTCACTGATCGTATTCGAATCAGCAGCCTTGCCATTGTTATTTCTCTTTGTGGTTTAAGTTTTTTCTTTGGAAGCCCCATTATTTGACTTAAGATTTTTTGCCTGAGGCTTACAATTGTAAATATGATGTCTGTAGCCCGGTTCCATATCGATTGATGAGTCGTGGACCCATAAGCATCGTGGTACTTTCCGGGTATCCAAATATAGGATCTTCATCATTACCGGCCGGGTCATATGAACCGGTGGGGCTAGTGGAAAAATTTATTATAGTTGTGTTTTTCAACCAGCTAATCTATGATTATTTTTGCTCACATTTGTTACCTGCCTAAGCCGTTTATTTGAAGGACAGTTTTTTCAGAAACGATCAACTGTGGGCACGAATATAACGAGGCGTCTTAAAAACGTTAAGCATCAAAACATGCACGATGGCATGGCCACAATAGAGTTATCTCTATCCTATTACAGGACTCCTTAAAGTCCAAATAGTATGCATTGTTTTTTACTATAGGTATTGACCCGCCATGATAGCTTCACCTTCAAGATTGGCCGGAAGCGTCCGGGTTAGCCCTCTCCGTGCTTCCGCTCTGCTCCTTTTCCTGGAAGGTTGATGATGACCAGTCAATGTTCTTTAAAGCTTCAAATTCTGCTTCATCATCAACAAGACCGGCTGGGTCAACTTCAGGAGCAAAAGTATGCTTATGAATTGGGGGAGTCGGACTAGTCACGTCATATTCAGGTGTTGGAATCCTTTGATTTTGTTCTGTTGGGGAACGTAGTAATTTCAAAAAAATTCCTACGCACATGCAAGATCATGGTGATGCATAGCAACAAGAGGGGAGAGTGTTGTCCACGTACCCTCGTAGACCGAAAGCGGAAGCGTTAGAACAACGCGGTTGATGTAGTTGTACGTCTTCACGGCCCGACCGATCAAGCACCGAAACTACGGCACCTCCGAGTTCTAGCACACGTTCAGCTCGATGACGATCCCCGAACTCCGATCCAGCAGAATGTCGGGGAAGAGTTCCGTCAGCACAACGACGTGGTGATGATCTTGATGTTCTGCCATCACAGGGCTTCGCCTAAGCACCGCTACAATATTATCGAGGACTATGGTGGAGGGCGGCACCGCACACGGCTAAGAGATCAAGAGATCAATTGTTGTGTCTCCAAGGGGTGCCCCTCTCCCCGTATATAAAGGAGTGGAGGAGGGGGAGGGCCGGCCCTCTCTCTATGGCGCCCTAGGGGAGTCCTACTCCCACCGGGAGTAGGATTCCCCCTTTCCTTGTAGAACTAGGAGCCCTTCCAAGTAGAAGGAGTAGGAGAGAAGGAACGGGAAGGGAGAAGGAAAAGGAAGGAAGGGGGCGCCCCCCCTCCCTAGTCCAATTCGGACTAGTCCACGGGGAGGGGTGCGGCCACCCTTTGGGGCCTTTCTTTCCTTTCCCGTATGGCCCATTAAGGCCCAATACGAATTCCAGTAACTCTCTGGTACTCCGAAAAATACATGAATCACTCGGAACCTTTCCAATGTCCGAATATAGTCATCCAATATATCAATCTTTAAGTCTCGACCATTTTGAGACGCCTCATCATGTCCCCGATCTCATCCGGGACTCCAAACTCCTTCGGTACATCAAAACTCATAAACTCATAATATAACTATCATCGAAACATTAAGCGTGCGGACCCTACGGGTTCGAGAATAATGTAGACATGACCGAGACACGTCTCCGGTCAATAACCAATAGTGGAACCTGGATGCTCATATTGGCTCCTACATATTCTACGAAGATCTTTATCGGTCAAACCACACAACAACATACGTTGTTCCCTTTGTCATCGGTATGTTACTTGCCCAAGATTCGATCGTCGGTATCTCAATACCTAGTTCAATCTCGTTACCGGCAAGTCTCTTTACTCATTATGTAATGCATCATTCCGTAACTAACTCATTAGTGATGTGCATTACCGAGTGGGCCCAGATATACCTCTCCGACAATCGGAGTGACAAATCCTAATCTCGAAATACGCCAACTCAACATGTACCTTCGGAGACACCTGTAGAGCTCCTTTATAATCACTCAGTTATGTTGTGACATTTGGTAGCACACAAAGTGTTCCTCTGGTAAACGGGAGTTGCATAATCTCATAGTCATAGGAACATGTATAAGTCATGAAGTAAGCAATAGCAACATTGAGGGAGTCCTGGATTAGGGGGTGTCCGGATGGCCGGACTAAGACCTTTGGCCGGACTCCCGGACTATGAAGATACAAGATTGAAGACTCCGTCCCGTGTCCGAATGGGACTTTCCTTGGCGTGGAAGGAAAGCTTGGCGATACGATATGAAGATCTCCTCCCATTGTAACCGACTCTGTGTAACCCTAGCCCTCTCCGGTGTCTGTATAAACCAGAGAGTTTTAGTCCGTAGGACGAACAACAATCATACCATAGGCTATATTCTAGGGTTTAGCCACTCCGATCTCGTGGTAGATCTACTCTTGTACTACCCATATCATCAATATTAATCAAGCAGGCGTAGGGTATGACCTCCATCGAGAGGGCCCGAACCTGGGTAAAAACATCGTGTCCCTTGTCTCCTGTTACCATCCTCCTAGATGCACAGTTCGGGACCCCCTACCCGAGATCCGCCGGTTTTCACACCGACATTGGTGCTTTCATTGAGAGTTCCTCTGTGTCGTCGCCTTTAGTCCCGATGGCTTCTTCGCACGTCAATCGCGACGCGGTCCGGGATGAGACTTTTCTCCCCGGACAGATCTTCGTATTCGGCGGCTTCGCACTGCGGGCCGACTCGTTCGGCCATCTGGAGCAGATCGAAAGCTACGCCCCTGGCCATCAGGTCAGGTTTGGAAGCTTAAACTACACGGCTGACATCCGCGGGGACATGATCTTCGACGGATTCGAGCCACGGCTGGGCGCGCCGCACTGTCACGATGGGCATGATTTGGCTCTGCCATCGAACAACGCCTAGAGCGTCGCTCAGGTGTCCGCTCCGACCATTAGCTCGGAGCCCACTACGCCAGTCGGGGACGGGCGGTTGGACGCCGCCCCGGAAACTGCAACCTCTACGGCGATAGAGCCGGATACCAGCCTAGTCCCTCGCAAGGCCCGTGACTCCAAGGTGCCGGACTCCGATCCGGACTCCATAAATCCCGCACCTCTTCCGATTAAGCCCGATTGGGCTCTGGTCATGGAGTTCACCGCCGCGGATGTCTTTCAGCACTCACCTTTCGGCAATATCCTGAATTTGTTAAAGTCTCTCTCTTTGTCAGGAGAGCCCTGGCCGGACTACGGCCAACACGGTTGGGATGCGTACGACAAAGAAATTCGTAGCCCACCCACCACCCACTTCGTAGCCACTGTCGATGATTTAACCGACATGCTCGACTTTGACTCCGAAGACATCAACGGCATGGACGCCGATGAAGGAGACGATCAAGAACCAGTGCCTATAGGGAACTGGAAAGCCACCTCGTCATATGACATATACATGGTGGACACCCCTTAAGCGGGGGATGGGGAGGAGAAAACGGAGGATGATCCATCCAAGAAGCAACCCAAGCGCCGACGTCAGTGGCGCTGCTCTAAGTCCCGCCAAAGAAAAAACGGAGATTCCGGCACCGGAGATAACAATACGCCGGACAGTGCCGAAGACAACCCCCTCCAACAGGATTCAGTGCAGGAGGACGAAGGAGCCAGCCCTCATGAGAGAGCGGCCGACAAAGAAGATGAGGACGACAATTACATGCCTCCCTCCGAAGACGAGGCAAGCCTCAACGACGACGAATTCGTCGTGCCAGAGGATCCCGTCGAAGAAGAGCGTTTCAAACGCAGACTCGTAGCCACGGCAAGCAGCCTCAAGAAGAAACAGTAGCAGCTTAGAGGTGACCAAGACTTGCTAGCCAACAGATGAACCGAAGTCCTGGCGGCCGAAGAGTATAAACTAGAACGTCCATCCAAGAGATACCCGAAGCGCAGGCTGCTACCCCAACTTGAGGAGGAAGCAACTAAACCTACATCACCAGCATACGATGCGCCCGATCGGCCACCCTGTGGCCGCAATAGAGAGGCCTTCAGGCCCTCAACCCAGGCCGCCCCCCGACACCGCTCAAAACATACTAGAGTACGGGGAGACGCAACAGACCTGCGAGACATCTTGGAGAATAAGGCAAGGCAAACAAGATTGATCTACGGATCGCATGGGCGCCCTGCTTCACGTGACGCTAGCCGTCACGCCGGACATAATAAGTATGGCCCGGCCGAATACAACAGACCAAGCTCGTCCGAACTGCGTCGCGATATATCCCAGTACAGGGGCGCCGCACACCCACTATGCTTCACAGACGAAGTAATGGATCATCAAATCCCCGAGGGCTTCAAACCCGTAAACATCGAATCATACGATGGCACTACAGATCCTACGGTATGGATCGAGGATTATCTCCTTCCTATGCACATGGCCCGTGGTGATGATCTACACGCCATCAAATACCTCCCGCTCAAACTTAAAGGACCAGCTCGACATTGGCTTAATAGCCTGCCAACAGAGTCAATTAGTTGTTGGGAGGAACTGGAATCTGCATTCCTTGACAAATTCCAGGGCACGTATGTGCGACCACCAGGCGCCGATGACCTGAGCCACATAATCCAACAGCCAGAGGAATCGGCTAGACAATTCTGGACACGGTTCCTAACCAAGAAAAACAAAATAGTCGATTGTCCAGACGCCGAGGCCCTCGCAGCCTTCAGGCACAACATCCGAGACGAATGGCTTGCCTGGCACCTAGGACAGGAAAAGCCGAAGTCTATGGCAGCCCTCACGACACTCATGACCCGCTTCTGCGCGGGAGAAGACAGCTGGCTAGCTCGTAGCAATAACATAACCAAGAGCCCCGGCAATTCAGATACCAAGGATAACAACGCCAGGTCACGTCGCAACAAGCATAAGCGCCGCATTAACGGTGACAATACTGAAGATACGGCAGTCAATGCCGGATTCAGAGGCTCTAAACCGGGTCAGCGGAAGAAGTCATTCAAAAGAAACCCTCAGGGCCCATCCAGCTTAGACCGGATACTCGATCGCTCGTGCCAGATACACGGCACACCCGAACAACCAGCCAATCACACCAACAGGGATTGTTGGGTGTTCAAGCAGGCAGGCAAGTCAAGTGCCGAGACCAGAGACAAGGGGCTACATAGCGATGACGAGGAGGGGCCCCGGCCGCCGAACAACAAAGGACAGAAGGGATTTCCCCTGCAAGTTCGGACGGTGAATATGATATACGCAACCCACATCCCCAAAAGGGAGCGGAAGCGTGCTCTCAAGGACGTCTATGCGCTGGAGCCAGTCGCCCCAAAGTTCAACCCATGGTCCACCTGCCCGATCACCTTTGATCGACGGGATTATCCCACCAGTATCCATCACGGCGGATTCGTCGCACTGGTCCTAGACCCAATTATCGACGGATTCCACCTTACCAGAGTCCTAATGGACGGCGGCAGTAGCCTGAACCTGCTTTACCAGGACACAGTGCAAAAAATGGGTATCGATCCTTCGAGGATTAAACCCACAAAGACAACCTTCAAAGGTGTCATACCAGGGGTAGAAGCCAGCTGTACAGGCTCGGTCACACTTGAGGTGGTCTTCGGATCCCCGGATAACTTCCGGAGCGAGGAGTTAATCTTCGACATAGTCCCATTCCGCAGCGGCTATCACGCCCTGCTCGGGCGAACCGCATTTGCCAAATTCAATGCGGTGCCGCACTACGCATATCTCAAGCTCAAGATGCCAGGGCCTCGCGGAGTCATCACGGTAAACGGGAACACCGAACGCTCTCCGAACGGAGGAGCACACGGCGGCCTTGGCGGCGGAAGTACAGAGTAGCCTCTCAAGGCAGTTCTCCAGTCCAGGTGCCAAACGTCCGGACAACGTCAAGCGAGCCCGAAGTAACATACAACAAATCCGGCTGGCACGTTCCGAGCAAGCATAGCAATGCGGCCCCAACCCCGGCCCCTATCAAACGGCGATACTGGTACCACGCCTACATAATTACACCTTAGATATACCATGGGCATAAGGGGAGGGGCACAACAACGGCACGCCCAGAATGCGGCTCAACCGCACTAAGGGGCTCCCTATTTTGCCATTTCCCTTTTCACACACTTTTTCAGGACCCAACTATTCGTAAGGCTTGTCTGACAATACTCTCGCCGAACCAACGATGCAATAGCCGGGGAGGAAGCAAGCCACGTCAAAAGTCCAGGTGGTCTCTATAACGAGTTTAATACCTGTTTCTCTTACAATCCCGCAGCTTGATCCTGGAGGGGAATATGTCGAATACTCCCATCGCTTGCTTATCGCACTTTTTGTATCGTTCTGCTTTCGCAACAACCCTTTTTTAATGAACAATATATAGCTCTTACCTATTATTGTACTTATCTATTTTTATATGCAAATATGTTCAGTCATGACACTATGCAACCGTACACTTTGGTACGGATAATACACCAGGGGCTTACAACACCCCATAACATGGTGTGAGAAGACCGAACACTCTAACAAGTGCGGCACCCCGAACTTATAGCACTATATGCATCAGCTCCGAATCATGTCTTTGGTCAATAGTTGGGTTTGCCCGGCTCCCATGTTTTGGTACCTTACGTTCCGCATTGTTGGCTAAGGTAGCGCTGGGAGAACTACTGCGATTGTGCCCCAGTTGAGCTGGGTTAACACCTCAGTTGAGAAAGCTAAAACTGACCGTCATGATAGTGCGAGAGACCGGTCGCTGTTCGCGAGGTTTCTTCGAGTCCTTAAAGACTTATGCCGCTTCGAGCGAGGAACCGGACTTATTCGGCCTAGGCGTGGATAGCGCCCCGAACTTGGTCTTCCGAATACTAGGGGCTTCACCGGAATTAAAATTATAGAATTCTATGGCTAAGTGAGAGTGATAAAGCATTATAAGTCCGATGGCCTGGTTCGTTGTGCTGAACGCCTCCCTAGATGGACCCAAGAATGGGAACAAGAGCGCTCAGGTTTATCCCGAACACCCCAGCACTCGTGGCATGGGGGTCGAAGCTGATGACTTGCATCTCTCAGATTTGATAAACGGCCGCACAGAAGGTAATATTTTAAATTAACAAGCATTGCTTAATGCATATGAACAAAGCTTCAGCGTACAGGATAACAAATGCGAGTTTACTCAAATATTATATCTTTGGAGCACTCATCCGCTATGCGGCGGGCACCCTTTAGAACGCCATTATAATACATCTCGGGCATACGATACTACTTGCCCGGCGGTGGCACATCCGTCAACAGCTTCTCCGCGTCTAGCTTGCCCCAGTGCACCTTAGCACGGGCAAGGGCCCGACGGGCACCTTCAATACAAACGGAGCGCTTGACGACCTCAATCCACGGACACGCGTCCACCATCCGCCGCACCAGACCGAAGTAGCTCCCAGGCATGACTTCTCTAGGCCACAACCGAGCTATGAGGCCCTTCATGGCCTGTTCGGCCACCTTGTGGAGCTCAACCAGCTGCTTCAGCTGGTCGCTCAGGGGCATCGGATGTTTGGCCTCAGCATACTGAGACCAGAACACTTTTTCCGTCGAGCTCCCCTCTTCGGCTCGGTAGTATGCGGCGGCATCAGACACACTACGGGGCAGATCGGCGAACACTCCTGGAGAGCTCCGGATTCGGGTAAGTAGCAGATAATTAACTTTTATATTTTTTCTTTGCATAAAGAATGCCTTACCCGCCGCTATCTTCTTCATCGCCTCGATCTCCTGAAGGGCCTTCTGGGCTTCGGCCTTAGCGGTCTTGGCACTCTCAAGAGCCAAGGCAAGCTCGGACTCTCGAGTCTTCGAGTCACGCTCCAAACTCTCGTGTTTTTCCACGAGAACCTGGAGCTCTTGCCGCACCTCCGCCACCCCGCGCCTCCTGCTTCTCTCGCTTGGTGCACTCCAAGGCCGCACTCTTTTCGGCCTTCAGACCGCCTCTTTCAGGGTCGCCACCTCGGTCGTGGCTCTTGCAACGTTAACATTGGTCCTGTTATTATTATGCAACCAAGTATTTCTATATACATTTACAGGAGGTACTATGTACCCTCTTTATCCTCGAGCTACTTCTTGGCACGGCTGAGCTCGCTCTCGGACCGCTCGAGGCTTTCCTTCAAGGCATTGACCTCCGCAGTCAGTGCGGCAGAGGTCAGCAGCGCAGCATGCATTCCCATATTGACATATTTCTATTAGACTCCTGCGTGTATCTTTTGAGATCCTCAGTTCGGCTTTTCTTTCCGAACACCGAACTGAGCATCAGGGGCTACTGTCTATGCGGTAACATTTTTTATATATTTTTTTGAACACATACCTCAAAGCCCGTTAACAGGCTTGTGCAGGCTTTCGCCAGCCCGCTCTTGGTGGACTGAACCTTCTGAATCACCGCACTCATAACAGTGCGGTGTTCTTCGTCGATGGAGGCGCCGTTAAGTGCCTCCAGCAAATTGTCCGGCGCCTTCGAGTGGACGGAACTCGCCAGCGTCGCGGGCTTGCCCTTCTTATGAAGGTGCCGCCTGTCGGACTCTGGAACCACTGATGGTTCCGGAGCAGTGTCCGGCCCGGGGCCGGACTTCGATCCCTCTGGGGCTTTACCCCCTTTGGGCTTGGAGTCCGGAAGGTCGCCTTGTGGCGCTTCCAGGACCACCTCCTCCTGGTTTTGTCCCCTGCGGGAATCCACCTCAGAGCCGTCTGTAGGGAGAGGGAAGGAGGCCATCAGAAGTGAAGCGCTATTCACATCCGACGAATTCAGAGATCCGCTCGACGAATCGCCAAGCTGAGCCCTGGGCGGACTGCATGATTAGCTTCAGTGTTAGAAGCTATCAAATAATAAAGAAGTACAATAAGTCATTCGGGTAGCCGGACACTTACGATTTTGCCAGGGGCTTGACCCTGGATGGCCAGTCCTCCCCGTCGTCTTTGGCGTCGGGGGCGTAGTCCGGCAGAAGGGACTTCCCCTTCTTGGACCCTCCAGCTTCCCCAGTTAGGGCGGCCTTTCTCTTCTTTCCTCCCCTCGTTGGAGGGGGAGAGGCATCTTCTTCTTCCTCCTCCTCCTCGTCTTCGGAGGCGGAGGGTACGTTGGGGCCGTCGGGCAAATCCGACGACACCGGGCGCCGGGAACTCTTTCGGGTCCCCGTGGCCTTCTCCTTGGCCTTCTTCTCCGGCACCACGTGGGGTGCCGGAACCAGTTGCTTCGCTAAGTGTGCATCTACTGGGCCTTCGGGCAAAGGGGCAGGACAGTCGATCTGTCCGGATGTCCTCTTCCAGTCCTGTCAAAGGAACGGGAGTTTAGATCCCACATAAAGTCACACTATGAAATTCGGGTATCCCATAAGGGACTAAATGTAAGCTTACTTCGGAGGCTTGATGTTTGGCGCAGAATCCGCGATCCTCGATGACGGGAGGGGAGACCTCGGAACTCTTGAAAATCACCTTCCAGGCATCCTCGTGCTTCATTTTGAAGAGCCGGGATAGAGTCTAGTGCCGGGCCGGGTCGACCTCCCACAAATTGAAGTCCCGTCGTTGACACGGGAGGATCCGGCAGAAGAGCATGACCTGGACCACGTTGACAAGCTTGACCTTCTTGGTCGCCAGGTCTCGGATGTAGGTTTGGAGTCCGGTCACCTCTTCCGGATTGCCCCACGACAGGCCCGTCTCTTTCCAAGATGTGAGCCGGGTGGAGATGCCGGATCGAAATTCGGGAGCCGCTGCCTATTTAGGGTCACGCGGTTCGGTGATATAAAACCACCCAGATTGCCACCCTTTGATGGTTTCCACGAAGGCACCCTCGAGCTAGGTGATGTTGGCTATCTTGCCCACCATGGCGCCTCCGCATTCCGCCTGTCGGCCTTGCACGACCTTCGGCTTGATGCTAAAGATCTTCAGCCATAGGCCAAAGTGGGGCTGGATGCGGAAGAAGGCCTCGCAAACGACGATAAACACCGAGAAATTGAGGATGAAGTTCGGGGCCAGATCGTGGAAGTCCAGGCCGTAGTAGAACATGAGCCCCCGGACGAACGGGTGAAGAGGAAAACCCAGTCCGCGGAGGAACTGGGGAAGAAAAACAACCCTCTCATGGGGCCTGGGGGTGGGGATGAGTTGCCCCACATCTGGAAGCCGGTGCGCGATGTCGTTAGACAAGTATCCAGCCTTCCTCAGGTTTTTGATTTGTCCCTCCGTGACGGAGGAGGCCATCCATCTGCCTCCCGCTCCAGACATGGTTGGAGAAGGTTGAGGTGGGAAGTGCGGTCTTGGGCGCTGGACTCGAGCGCACAGGGACGGATAAGCAGAGGAGGAAGAGGGCGTGAATGGAAAGGGCGGATTCTTATCCCCTTATATGGGCGGCCAAAACTACGGGCCCTCCACCTTCCTAATAAAACTCGCTTATCTCCCAAGCGCCACGGTTAATGGCGCGGTTGGGTTACCCACACCCGTGTTGATGAGAATGCCGGAATAAGGGGACACGATCTCTGCTTTGACAAGACGTGCCAAGGAAACCGCCTCGCTAAACGCGCTGAGGTGGAACATTAAAATGAATAAAGAGCCTGGCTGTGGCATGATGTCACGCCACGGAATACGTCAGCAGATTCGATTGATACAAATATTATTCTCTCTACGAAGGAATCTGGAACTTATTTTGCAGAGCCGGACACTACCCTGGTGTTCAACATCTTCTATGAAATATTTGGAGGAGGAACCCGCCTTGCAATGCCGAATACAACTTGCGCGCCGGACTCATCGTCATTGAAGCCTGGTTCAGGGGCTACTGAGGGAGTCCTGGATTAGGGGGTGTCCGGATGGCCGGACTAAGACCTTTGGGCGGACTCCCGGACTATGAAGATACAAGATTGAAGACTCTGTCCCGTGTCCGGATGGGACTTTCCTTGGTGTGGAAGGCAAGCTTGGCGATACGATATGAAGATCTCCTCCCATTGTAACCGACTCTGTGTAACCCTAGCCCTCTCCGGTGTCTATATAAACCGGAGAGTTTTAGTCCGTAGGACGAACAACAATCATACCATAGGCTAGATTCTAGGGTTTAGCCACTCCGATCTCGTGGTAGATCTACTCTTGTACTACCCATATCATCAATATTAATCAAGCAGGAGTAGGGTTTTACCTCCATCGAGAGGGCCCGAACCTGGGTAAAAACATCGTGTCCCTTGTCTCCTGTTACCATCCGCCTAGACGCACATTTCGGGGCCCCCTACCCGAGATCCGCCGGTTTTGACACCGACGAACATACTAAATGATCAAATGCTAAGCTAACGGAATGGGTCAAGTCAATCACATCATTGTCCTAATGATGTGATCCCATTAATCAAATGACAACTAATGTCTATGGTTAGGAAACTTATCCATCTTTGATTAACGAGCTAGTCAAGTAGAGGCATACTAGTGACACTCTGTTTGTCTATGTATTCACACATGTATTATGTTTCCGGTTAATACAATCTCCCACTTGCACTAGAGTCAATAATCTAGTTCACATTGCCATGTGATTTAACACCAATATTCACATATGTATGTGATTAATACCCATAGTTCACATCGTCATGTGATCAACACCCAAATGGTTTACTAGAGTCAATAATCTAGTTCACATCGCTGTGTGATTAACAATCAAAGAGTACTAAGGTATGATCATGTTTTGCTTGTGAGAGAAGTTTAGTCAACGGGTCTGTCATATTCAGAGCCGTATGTATTTTGCAAATATTCTATGTCCACACTGCTCTGCATGGAGCTACTCTAGCTAATTGCTCCCACTTTCAATACGTATCCAGATTAAGACTTAGAGTCATCTGGACCAGGGCCAAAACTTGTATCGACGTAACCCTTTACGACGAACCTTTTGTCACCTCCATAATCGAGAAACATATCCTTATCCCAGTAAGGATAATTTTGACCAATGTCCACTGATCTACTCCTAGATCACTATTGTACTCCCTTGCCAAACTAGGGTAGAGTATACAATAGGTCTAGTCCATAGCATGGCATACTTTTATAGAACCTATGACTGATACATAGGGGATGACTTTCATTCTCTTTCTATCGTGCTCGGGATTTGAGTCTTACTCAATTTCGTACCTTTGCAACACAGGAAAGAACTCTTTCTTTGACTGTTCCATTTTGAACTACTTCAAAATCTTGTCAAGGTATGTACTCATTGAAAATCTTATCAAGCATTTTGATCTATTTCATTAGATCTTGATGCTCAATATGTAAGTAGCTTTACTGAGGTCTTTCTTTTAAGAACTCCTTTCAAATACTCCTTTATGCTTTCCAGAAATATTCTACATCATTTCTGATCAACAATATGTTACTCACATATATTTATCAGAAAGGTGGTAGTGCTCCCACTCACTTTATTGTAAATACAGGCTTCACCACAAGTCTGTATAAAACTATATGCTTTGATCAACTCATCAAAGTGTATATTCCAACTCCGAGATGCTTGCACCAGTCCATAGATGGATTGCTGGAGCTTGCACAATTTGTTAGAACCTTTAGGATTGACAAAACCTTCTGGTTGCATCATATACAACTCTTCTTTAATAAATCCATTAAAGAATGCAGTTTTGACATCCTTTTGCCAGATTTCATAAAATGTGGCAATTGCTAACATGATTCAGACAAACTTTAAGCATCGATACGAGTGAGAAAAAACTCATCGTAGTCAACATCTTGAACTTTGATAAAAACTATTTTTGACAAATCTAGCTTTGTAGATAGTAACACTACTATCAACGTCTGTCTTCCTCTTGAAGATCCATTTATTTTCTATGGCTTGCTGATCATCGGGCAATTCAATCAAAGTCCACACTTTGTTCTCATATATGGATCCCATCTCAGATTTCATGGCCTTCAAGCCATTTCTCGGAATCTGGGCTCATCATCGCTTCCTCATAGTTCGTAGGTTCATCATGGTCTAGTAACATGACTTCCAGAATAGGATTACCGTACCATTCTGGTGCAGATCTTACTCTGGTTGACCTACGAGGTTCGATAGTAACTTGATCTGAAGTTTCCTGATCAATATCATTAGCTTCCTCACTAATTGGTGTAGGAATCACTCGAACTGATTTCTGTGATAAACTACTTTCCAATTCGGGAGAAGGTACACATTACTTTATCAAGCTCTACTTTCCTCCCACTCACTTCTTTTGAGAGAAACTCCTTCTCTAGAAAGGATCCATTCTTAGCAACGAATGGTTTGCCTTCGGATCTATGATAGAAGGTGTACCCAATAGTTTCCTTTGGGTATTCTATGAAGACGCACTTCTCCGATTTGGGTTCGAGCTTATCAGGTTGAAACCTTTTTTCACATAAGCATCGCAACTCCAAACTTTAAGAAACGACAGCTTAGGTTTACTGCTAAAGCATAGTTCATATGGTGTCGTCTCAACGGATTTAGTTGTTGCCCTATTTAAAGTGAATGCAGCTGTCTTTAATGCATAACCCCAAAATTATAATGGTAAATCGGTAAGAGACATCATAGATCACACTATATCTAATAAAGTGTGGTTACGATGTTCGGACACACCATTGTTTTAATTGAAGATCAAACTCATAACTCAAATACTCGTCTCCATGATCAGATCGCCGAAACTTTATTTTCTTGTTATGATGATTTTCCACTTCACTCTGAAATTCTTTGAACTTTTCAAATATTTCAGACTTATGTTTCATCAAGTAGATATACTCATATCTGCTTGAATCATCTGTGAAGGCCAGAAAATAACGATACCCGCCACGAGCATCAACACTCATTGGAACGTATACATCGGTACGTATTATTTCCAACAAGTCAGTAGCTCGTTCCATTGTTCCGGAGAACGGCGTTTTAGTCATCTTGCCCATGAGGCACGGTTTGCAAGCATCAAATGATTCATAACCAAGTAATTTCGAAAATCCATCTTTGTGGAGTTTCTTCATGCGCTTCACACCGATATGACCCAAACGGCAATGCCACAAATAAGTTGCACTATCATTATTAACTTTGCATCTTTTGGCATCAATATTATGAATATGTGTATCACTATGATCGAGATCCAACAAACTATTTTCATTGGGTGTATGACCATTGAAGGTTTTATTCATTTAAACAGAACAACAATTATTCTCTGACTTTAAATGAATAATCGTATTGCAATAAACATGATCAAATCATATTCATGCTCAACGCAAATGCCAAATAACATTTATTTTGGTTTAACACTAATCCCGAAATTATAGGGAGTGTGTGATGATGATTATATCAATCTTGGAACTACTTCCAACACTCATCGTCACTTCTCCACAACTAGTCCCTGTTTATTATGTAACTCCTGTTTCGAGTTACTAATCTTAGCAACCAAACAAGTATCAAAAACTCAGGCGCTACTATAAACACTACTAAGGCACACATCAATAACCTGTATATCAAATATACCCTTGTTCACTTTGCCATCCTTCTTATCAACCAAATATTCAGGGCATTTCCACTTCCAGTGACCATTTCCTTTGTAGTGTAAGCACTCAGTTTTAGGGTTTGGTCCAGCTTTGGGCTTCTTCCGAGAGTGACAACTTGCTTGTCATTCTACTTGAAGTTCCCTTTCTTTCCCTTTGCCCTTCTCTTGAAACTAGTGGTCTTGTCAATCATCAACACTTGATGTTCTTTCTTGATTTCTACCTTTCTCGATTTCAACATCACGAAGAGCTCGGGAATCGTTTTCGTCATCCCTTGCATACTATAGTTCATCACGAAGTTCTAGTAACACTACAAAAAAATACACTTCCGTGATGATACGTGTTTGTCACAGTAGGTCGCGTTTTTTGTCATGCATGTACATCCATGACAAATTTTCGACAGAATCAAGATAGTCATACATGTGTTGTCGTAGAAGTGTTCCATGACATTACCAAAATTATCACCAAGGAAGTGTCCACTTCCATGACTATAAATCACACGTCACAGAAGTGCTTTCGTCAAGGGTGACCAACACGTGGCATCCACCATAACGGAACGCCGTTAAGCTACCGGGTCGGGTTTTGGATCCGATAACCCGTTAACATCCCTGACCAATGGGGATTTTCCACGTGTAAAATCATCATTGGCTGGAGGAGACACGTGTTGGCTCACCGTTGGGACACATGTCATACACTCATTGGAAATAAGGCGCCTATGATACGTGGACACGTGGCACGGCCCAACAGAGGCCCATTCCTGTGAAAAGGCCAGCCCATTTGACTTGGTCAAAAGGTGGCGGGCCGGCCCATGTAAAGCCTGTTAACGGCATGTTCGCATATATCCCATTTACAACCCGCTAACCCAAGGCCCGTTACGCCCTATCCGAATTAGGCCCAGTAGCGTCATCTGGGCCACCCAATATGATTCCAGCCTGTTTTCACTTCTGGCCCATGTATGGCCCATGACGTCTTTCGGCCCATATGAGGCCCTATGTAACTCTTGGCCTATTAACGGCCCGTGGTGAAACTGGCCAGTAATGAACAATGTACTACTTTACACCCATTAATGGCCCGTGGTGAAACTGGCCCGTAATGAACAGTGTATCACTTTATACCCATTAAGGACCCGTTATTCCATTGGGCCGTTTCTAGCCCATGTTATCTTTCGGCCTTCTCAGAGCCCATTTATTCTTGGGCTCATTTCCAGCATTCGTTTACTTACGGCCCATTACTGTCATTTTCTGCTTATGGGCCAAATTCAGCCCATGGTTACAGTCGGCCCGTTTGTGGTCCGTTAACACGTTGGGTCGTTTTCATAGCGTCATGAAATACGGCCTATTAACGATGGCCCATTATGGTCGGCCCATGAACGCACGATTCCAACTCTAGCCCGTTTACGGCCATAATGCGGCCTATTATTGGCCCATGTTTGGCCAATCGATCATACTGCCCGTATAAGGCCCATTGATGATACGGCCCGTAGAAGGCCCATTGTTTCTGTGGCCCATAGAAGGCCCATTGTTTCTACGGCCTGTGGAAGGCCCACTATTTATACGGCCCATAGAAGGCCCACTGTTTCTACGGCCCGTAGGTGCAGTGTCACTACAGTAAATATTAGCCCATGGTTATTGTGGCCTAGTTTTAAAAAATAGGTTGTTGCAGCCACTAGCAAACCGCAGAAAAAGAACTGCATTGACTACAAGCAAACAAATAAACAAGACAACAAGGAAATAAATAAGCAAGCAACTTACACTAGGCTATCACGGCTATTACACATATTACATCCACTGGGCATCAAAGTTCGCCACCAGTGCAAATATAGGGAACACAGCAGCATATAAACGCTGCAGCAAAACAAGTCCAGAACTGAAACCACTTCAGAAGAGCTCAAGAAAGAATATCCTGGGTACCCATAATGCTGGCAAGATGCTTAGCAAGCTTATTAACTTTCTCTTGTTTGGCGCTTAAGTCCTCCAGCGCCTGCTGTTGCACCAGAAAGTATGCATCTGAATTCTGCAGGGACTTCCTCAGTCCTTCGGCTTCCTGTCGCATAACATCTGATCGATGTCTTTCAACTTGAAGTTGAGACTCAAGAAGCCGAACTAATTCAGGCAACGAGTTCGAAGAGCTGGTGCCAGCAGTGGTAGCCAGTAACTCGAACACTACATCAAGACAGGACTTTGGGGTTGTCTCAGTGTCCTCAATATAGTTTTTATCAGCGTTCTTGGAGACCAACAGGGATGTCTCACTATCTTGAACCTTATCTGCATTACTTCCTTTACCATTGCATAACAGGGTACTCTTCTCCAATATTTTATCCGCGTTCTAAAAGGGAAACAAACAAACACATCTCAGGTTTACAATGTAGTATATGAAACTCATTTTGGTAAAATAGTTCAGTAGTAAGGTGGACAGGATAACAGCATGAAACAAACATATATCTATGTAGTATGGTCACTATATGGTCTATATCATTCTAGTTTATGTTGCCAAATCAAGATAGATACAGTTCGAAACATATCTATTTAAGACAAAGCAGCATAGACAGAATATAAGTGTGGGAAACTACACAGCAATAACAACACTTGTAATGTGCATGGCATGAGAACATAACTGTTTATTCAATTGAAACTGAAATCAACATAGAGCAAGTTACAACAGCAAACAGCCAAACACATTGAAGAAACATGTTTAAAACATACCTGTTGCGCCATTGGAGTTTCAATTGCATCCTTCAAATTTGAAATTGGTTGGTATTAGTAAATACAGTGATGCAAGAGCAAAGTAGTATGAACCATAGCTACGGAACCTGGCCTGAGAACAATTCTTCTTCTGCTTTAAGCGTTGACTTCGGGTTCGAAGTGGTGGTCCTCGTGATTTGAGCACTTCAGTTGCCTTACTAACTGCTCGTGTTTGGGTGCTCTGTGGTGGAGACGGTGCTGTGTCAACGGGAACTGGGTGTCTATCTGCTGGGGTTGGGGTTAGAAGGGGTGTAGCTAGTTCTCTGTCCAACTGGGTAGGGGTACAATCTACATGAGTGTGGGTTATGTGTGGTGGGGCTGATTCTTGGGCAAGTACAACCGTGGTTCTATCTGCATCGATAGGTAGCACGATCTTTTCTGAAGACCGTGTTTTTACTCCCACAGATACTGCCTTCACTCCCTCCAATTGAAATGACTGATAAACAAGAAAAGTAATTGAATGTGCAGACATTGTAAGATAGACAGGTGCAATGGATAGTAGGGAAGAAAACAGGGCATGAAATAATTCACATTTATGTTGTCTAAGCAAAGAGAATAGCAGGACATAATTTGACATATATGATGGCTAATTAAACAGGATAGCATGACACAATTTCACATGTATGATGGCTAACTAAACAGGATAGAATAACATACTTCAAAATATGATGACTATGTAAACAGGATGACATGATATAACTATACGATGTGTCTATTAAAGTGGTTGGCATGCCATAAATCACAAACATGCCGTCGATGGAAACATGATGGCATGATATAATTCACGGATAGAATGACATAATTTAAAATATGATGATTATGTAAAAAGGATGAGATGATATAACTATATTATGTCTTTAGAAAATGGGTTGGCATGCCATAATTCAGATACATGCTGTCTATGTAAACATCATGGCATGACAGAATTCAAATATATGATTTATATAATAAGGAAGTGAGCAGAGGGCAATTGCATATATGATGTGTCAACTAAGGAGATGACATTCAATATTGTGTATATGATGTAAAAAATAAGCATTGCAATACAACATATGCATTATATGAGTAATATAACCCTGCCAAGTTTGAGCATACACCTCAGGGGGATAATAGGACTGGTCATCTACCTCTGAATCCTCCTCTGAAGAGCTATCTGTAACCAGCAAGATATCTGCTCAGCAGGTAGCATTTTCTGCTTTGAAGACCTTGTTTCCACTCCAGATTTCTCCATCACCAATTCAAATGGCTGATGCACAGGAAGAGCAGTTGAATATACAAACATTGTCGACAAAAGCAATGAGAAATACAAAAAAAGGACGGCATGATATAATTCACATATATGACGCTTACCTAAACACCTTGGCATTGCATAATTCACATACATAATGCCTTGCAACAAGATAACATTGCATAATTCACATATATAATGTCTTGCAACAAGATGGCATTGCATAATTCACATATATGGTAATTAGACACTAAACAGGTGGCATTCACACAAAGCATGTCTAAACTAAGCAAATGACATAGCAATGCAAGATACCATACGCACGATATGAGTAACATAACCCTGCCAAGTTAGGGCATGCACCTTAGGGGGGAAATATGACTGGTCATCTGTCTCTGAATCCTCCTCTAAGGAGCTATCGGTAACCAGCAAGACATGTGCTTCGTCAGATAGCATTGTCTGCTCTGACGACCTTGTTTCCACTGCAGATTTTTCCATGACCGTGTCGAATGGCTGATGCACAGGAAGAGTAATTGAATGTACTAAAATTGTTGACAAATTTAACACATAATAAAAAATGATGGCATGATATAATTCACATATAAGATGACTGGCTAACCAAGGTGGCATTCCAAAATTCACATATATGATGCCTGGCTAGACAAGATGGCATTGCATGATTCACATATACGACAAAGAAACAAAACATATGGCATTGACACAAAGCATGTCTAAACTAAGCAGATGACATCTTTAATGTATACAATAAGCAATGCAAGGCACCATATGCATGATATTACCAACATCAGCATGCCAAGTTAGAGCGAAGACCTCATGGGGTAAATAGGAGTGGTCTTCTCCTTCTGAATCCCCCTCAGAATAGTTATCTTCCTCTGGATTACGATCCGAAATGGGTGGAGGGGGGCTGCCTTTGCGCCCACCATGGAACGACATCTGCATGAAATTTTATTGCCACGCAAGGCTCGTCTCTTTTGCTCTACATGATCAGTTCCATTGTGTACAATAACTGGCATGCATAGGAATAAAACATAGTGAGATTATGTAAGGAGTGCATGCACAAATCCAGAGTGATGGTAGCAAACTGTGGATAGACCCAAAACCAATGATAGCAGGCAGATAATAGCTTTAGTTAAAAAATACAGATAATGGCTCCTTTAATGTTTGTTTGCACCCAACATGAAACTCATAGTAGACACCGGAGATTAACCAGATAGTAGACAGATAGTACTGATTGGTGCCCCAATATGTACCCCACAACCATTTAAAAACTCAAGTTTCAGCATTAGTTTGGACCTAACTCGGAGTCTAATAGGTGAACAGGACGATAATGTAGCATGTCATCATATTAAGCGACGCATAACGTAAGCAGACACGGAAGAGTGCGACCTCTCTTGCGGACCCGTGTAGTCCTCAAGGTCATCTGCTCAGTTGATGATGGTAACGCAGTTGTCGTGGCTGCCGGCGGCGGGGAAGAAGATCTGAGGTGGCGAAAGACAGTCTGGAGAGCGGATCCCTGCTGTGGTGAACCCTTCCGTCGTTGGAGCAGCTGAGCTGGGGTGGAACACAACGCCGCAGGAGCAGGACAAACCACACAAGGTTTTCTTTGACACATATCTGTAACAGAAGTAATTGAGTAAGGGCTTGTTTGAATTTGAGGATTCTAACAATGCAGGGATAGGAAATAGACAGGAATAGGATAGGAATGCACGTGCAAAACAAAGAATTTAAAAACACAGGATTTCTGCCAATCTGGGTGTTTGATTCACAACAATTGGAAGATCACAGGATGCAAAAAAGCATGGTGAGATTAAGTCAAACCACAAGAAAATGTATGGTTATAATGCTATTATGCTACTATCTCTTAGTCTTGTGCTTGATGAATAGGAATATGAAAAGGAGGAGAAGTGGAAATTAGAATTCCTACGGTTTTTCTTTCAAGGAGACACTAAAGGAACAAATCCTACAGTTTTCCTTTGCTCCATTCCTTTGCACCAAATTCATGAAAAGTAGTACCATAGGAAACTTTCCAATTCCTATATTTTTCATTCACTTTTCCTTTCAAGCACTCGCGATTCTAGTAGGCAGGCTTGAGCAAGGAAAATCCTACACTAAAAAAATGTTTTTGTGCTACTTCTATTACTTTGGACCCAGGCCACTGCCGTACTAGCTCAACTCCCAGGCCCATCGACAAATGCACAGCTCAAACGCGCAGAGGTAAATAATGATGGCATTCAAGAGAGTCCATCACGGATAGCTAAGTTGCCTGGTACCTCACTGCTTGTCATATAGTAGGATAAAATAATCGTAGTTCCCGTTACTACGAGTGCTTAGTGGACAATATATATAACATGCAGAGTAAAAAAGAGATGCAACAAGTGTACAACCTCTTTGGCGAAGCCATGTCGATCTCAGCGTGATTGGGTTGGCCGGTGAGGATGCTCCGGCTGACTTTGCTGTCGGAGGAGGGGATGAAGATCTTAGGCGTCTGGAGATGGAGCCCGAGGTACTGCTCCGCTGTGATGGAGGGTTTCTTTGTTGGAGCAGCTCCGGTGAGTTGTACGACACCGAGGCTGAAGCAGGACAAGAGAGACAACGAACAACGTTAACCTGAGTGGAATTCTAATAGCATCTCCAATACATGACGTAAAATACATAACCACAAAGTGCTAGATGTAAAATACATCAGCCGCTCATCTCTGAACTTAACTGTCGAAACTAAACTTAACTGTCGAAACTGAACCTAACTGTCGAAACTGAATTTTGCTGTCGAAACTGAATTTTGCTGTCGAAACTGAACGCACTAGCAAGGTGAGGCTACACGTCGGTCGACTGACTTTTTCATCTCTGGTCAGTCGATTTTGCAGCCGTTGGATACAAAATCAAGGGCCTGCGGTTCATCTTCAACCTCCACCCCCTGAGCCGCCAGCCACCACCGGCCAAACAGCAGCCCCCCGCCGCCCGCGGCCGGTGGTGCGCCGCCCCGCCAGCCCCGAAAACACTCCCCACCGCCAGTCCGCCACCGCCCCGGCCATCCCTCTAGGCCCCCCTGTGCCGAGCTTTTTCTCCGGCGATCCCCACGCCACCGCCCCGCCAACGCCCCACCACCGCCGGCGACCACCGCCCCCATCCTGAACCCTAAGATAGATAGTGGGGTACCTGAGGGAGTCCTGGATTAGGGGGTGTCCGGATGGCCAGACTATGACCTTTGGCCGGACTCCCGGACTATGAAGATACAAGATTGAAGACTCCGTCCCGTGTCCAGATGGGACTTTCCTTGGCGTGGAAGGAAACTTGGCGATACGATATGAAGATCTCGTCCCATTGTAACCGACTCTGTGTAACCCTAGCCCTCTCCAGTGTCTATATAAACCGGAGAGTTTTAGTCCGTAGGACGAACAACAATCATACCATAGGCTAGCTTCTAGGGTTTAGCCTCTCTGATCTCGTGGTAGATCCACTCTTGTACTACCCATATCATCAATATTAATCAAGCAGGAGTAGGGTTTTACCTCCATCGAGAGGGCCCGAACCTGGGTAAAAACATCGTGTCCCTTGTCTCCTGTTACCATCCGCCTAGACGCACAGTTCGGGACCCCCTACCCGAGATCTGCCGGTTTTGACACCGACGTTGGTGCTTTCATTGAGAGTTCCTCTGTGTCGTCACCTTTAGGCCCGATGGCTTCTTCGATCACCAATCACGATGCGGTCCAGGGTGAGACTTTTCTCCCCGGACAGATCTTCGTATTCGGCGGCTTCGCACTGTGGGCCAACTTGCTTGGCCATCTGGAGTAGATCGAAAGCTACGCCCCTGGCCATAAGGTCATGTTTGGAAGCTTAAACTACACGGCCGACATCTGCGGGGACTTGATCTTTGACGGATTCGAGCCACGACCGAGCGGGCCGCACTGTCTCGATGGGCATGATCTAGCTCTGCCGCCGGACCGCGCCCAGAGCGCCGGTCAGGTGTCCGCTCCGACCATTAGCCCGGAGCCGACTGTGCTAACCAGGGACAGACGGTTAGACGCCGCCCCAGGAGCCGCAATCTCTACGGCGATAGAGCCGAATACCAGCCTAGTCCTTTGCAAGGCCCGTGACTCCATGGTGCCGGACTCTGTTCCGAACTCCAAATCTTCCGCACCCCTTCCGATCGAACCCGATTGGGCTCCGATCATGGAGTTCACCGCCGCGGACGTCTTTCAACACTCGCCCTTTGGCGATATCCTGAATTCACTAAAGTCTCTCTCTTTGTCAGGAGAGCCCTGGCCGGATTACGGTCAGCATGGTTGGGATGCGGACGACGAAGAAATTCGAGGCCCACCCACCACCCACCTCGTAGCCACTGTCGATGATTTAACCGACATGCTCGACTTTGACTCCGAAGACATCGACGGTATGGACGCCGATGAAGGAGACGACCAAGAACCAGCACCTATAGGGAACTGGAAAGCCCCCTCGTCATATGACATATACATGGTGGACAGCCCCAAAGCAGGGGATGGCGAGGAAAAAACGGAGGATGACCCCTCCAAGAAGCAACCCAAGCGCTGACGTCAGCGGCACCGCTCTAAGTCCTGCCAAAGCAAAAACGGCGATTCCGGCACCGGAGATAACAACACGCCGGACAGTGCTGAAGATAACCCCCTCCAGCAGGATTCAGTGCAGGAGGACGAAGGAGCCAGCCCTCATGAGAGAGCGGCCGACAGAGAGGTTGAGGACGACAACTATATGCCTCCCTCCGAAGACGAGGCAAGCCTCGACGACGATGAATTCGTCGTGCCAGAGGATCCCGTAGACAAGAGCGTTTCGTACGCAGGCTTATGGCCACGGCAAGCAGCCTCAAGAAAAAACAGGAGCAGCTTAGAGCTGACCAAGACTTGCTAGCCGACAGATGGACCGAAGTCCTGGCGGCCGAAGAGTATAAACTCGAGCGCCCCTCCAAGAGCTACCCAAAGCGTAGGCTGCTACCCCAACTTGAGGAGGAAGCAACTAAACCTACATCACCAGCGTACGATGCGCCCGATCGGCCACCCCGTGGCCGCGATAGAGAGGCCTTCAGGCCCTCGACCCAAGCCGCACCCCGGCACCGCTCAGAACATACCAGAGTACGGGGAGACACAACAGACCTGCGAGACATATTGGAGAACAAGGGAAGGCAAGCTAGATCAATCTACGGATCGCATGGCCGCCCCGCTTCACGTGACGCCAGCCGTCACGCCAGACATGATAAGTACGGCGAGGCCGAATACAATAGACCAAGCTCATCTGAGTTGCGTCGTGGTATAGCCCAATACAGGGGCGCCGCACACCCACTATGCTTCACAGACGAAGTAATGGATCATCAAATCCCTGAGGGCTTTAAACCCGTGAACATCGAATCATACGATGGCACATCAGATCCTGCGGTATGGATCAAGGATTATCTCCTTCATATCCACATGGCCCGTGGTGGTGATCTACATGCCATCAAATACCTCCCACTCAAGCTTAAAGGACCAGCTCGACATTGGCTTAAAAGCCTGCCAGCAGAGTCAATTAGTTGCTGGGAGGACCTAGAATCCGCATTCCTTGACAACTTCCAGGGCACTTATGTGCGACCACCAGACGCCGATGACCTAAGCCACATAATCCAGCAGCCAGAGGAATCGGCCAGGCAATTCTAGATACGGTTCCTAACTAAGAAAAATCAAATAGTCGACTGTCCGGACGCCGAGGCCCTTGCTGACTTCAGGCACAACATCCGAGACGAATGGCTTGCCCGGCACCTAGGATAGGAAAAGCCAAAATCTATGGCAGCCCTCACGACACTCATGACCCGCTTCTGCGCGGGCGAAGACAGCTGGCTAGCTCGTAGCAATAACGGGGCCGTTTGGATTATGCCTGCGGCCGCCCTGCCAATCAGTGGCACGCCAAAACTTTGGCGGAGGAAACGGCCGCCGGCGCCTTGCCAAATAATTGGCTGCACAATAGAAGGGAAGGGCATGCGAGGCTAGGGCGAGCCAAATAATCGGATCTGAACCAAACGCGTGCCATCGCTCCGGTTAACGACCAAATATTTGGTCGGGCACGTCAGGGCTACGATCCAAACAGGCCCAACATAACCAAGAGCCCTGGTAATTCGGATACCAAGGACAACAATGGCAAGTCACGTCGCAACAAACACAAGCGCCGCATTAATGGCGACAATACTGGGGATACGACAGTCAATGCCGGATTCAGAGGCTCTAAACCCGGTCAGAGGAAGAAGCCATTCAAAAGAAACCCTCCGGGCCCATCCAACTTAGACCGGATACTCGACCGCTCGTGCCAGATACACGGCACCCCCGAACAACCAGCCAACCACACCAACAGGGATTGTTGGGTGTTCAAGCAGGCAGGCAAGTTAAGTGCCGAAACCAGAGACAAGGGGCTGCGTAGCGATGACGAGGAGGAGCCCCGGCCGCCGAACAACAGAGGACAGAAGGGATTCCCCCCGCAAGTGCGGATGGTGAACATGATATACGCAACCCACATCCCCAAAAGGGAGCGGAAGCGTGCTCTCAAGGACGTCTATGCGTTGGAGCCATTCGCCCCAAAGTTCAACCCACGGTCCTCCTGCCCGATCACTTTTGATCGAAGGGACCACCCCACTAGCATCTGTCATGGCGGATTCGCCGCATTGGTCTCCTAGACCCAATTATCGATGGATTTCACCTCACCAGAGTCCTAATGGACGGTGGCAGCAGCCTGAACCTGCTTTATCAGGATACAGTGCGAAAAATGGGTATCGATCCCTCAAGGATTAAACCCACAAAGACAACCTTTAAGGGTGTCATACCAGGTGTAGAAGCCAGCTGTACAGGCTCGGTTACACTCGAAGTGGTCTTGGGATCCCCAGACAATTTCCGAAGCGAAGAGTTAATCTTCGACATAGTCCCATTCCGCAGTGGTTATCACGCCCTGCTCGGACAAACCGCATTTGCAAAATTCAATGCGGTGCCGCACTACGCATATCTCAATATCAAGATGCCAGGACCTCGCGGAGTCATCACGGTAAATGGAAACACCAAACGCTCTCTCCGAACGGAGGAGCACAAGGCGGCCCTGGCGGCGGAAGTACAGAGTGGCCTCTCAAGGCAATCCTCCAACCCAGGTGTCAAACATCCGGACAATGTCAAGCGAGCCTGAAGTAACCTACAACAAATCCGGCTGGCACGTTCCGAGCAAGCATAGCAGTGTGGCCCCAACCCCAGCCCTCGCCGGATGGTGATATCGGTACCACGCGTACATAATTATGCCTTAGAGATACCATGGGCATAAGGGGAGGGGCACAACTACGGCACACCGAACTAAGGGGCTCCCTATTCCGCCGTTTCCTTTTTATACACTTTCAGGACACAACTATTTGGAAGGCCTGTCCGGCAACACACTCGCCGAACATACAATGCAACAGACAGGGAGAAAACAAGCCGTGTCAAATGTCCAGGTGGTCTCTATAACGAGCTTAATACCTGTTTTACTTAAAATCCCGCAGCTTGCCCCTGGAGGGGGACATGTCAAATAATCCCATCTCTTGCTTATCGCACTACTTGTATCGTTCTGCTTTCGCAGCAACCCTTTTTTAATAAACAATACATAGCTCTTATCTATTATTGTAGTCATCTATTTTTTATATATACAAATATGTTCAGTCATGACATTCTGCAACCGTACACTTTGGTACGGCCAGTACACCAGGGGCTTAAGCACCCCATAACATGGTGTGAGAAGACCGAACACTCTCATGAGTGCGGCACCCCGAACTTATAGCACTATATGCATCGGCTCCGAATCATGTCTTTGGTCAATAGTTGGGTTTGCCCGGCTCCCATGTTTTGGTACCTTACGTTCCGCAATGTTAGCTAAGGTAGCGCTGGGAGAACTACTGCAATTGTGCCCCAGTTGAGCTGGGTTAACACCTCAGTAGAGAAAGCTAAAACTAACCGTCATGATAGTGTGAGAGACCGGTCGCTATTCATGAGTTTTTTCGAGTCCTTAAAGACTTATGCTGCTTAGAGCGAGGAACCGGACTTATCTGGCCTAGGCGTGGATAGCGCCCCGAACTCGGTCTTCCGAATACTTGGGGCTTCGCCGAAATTTAAAGTTACAGAATTCTATGGCTAAGTGAGAGTGATAAAGCATTATAAGTCCGATGGCCTGGTTCGTTGTGCTAAGCGCCTCCCTAGATGGACCCAAGAATGGGAACAAGAGCGCTCAGGTTTATCCCGAACACCCCAGCACTCGTGGCATGGGGGTCGAAGCTGATGACTTGCATCTCTCAGATTTGATAAACGACCGCACAGAAGGTAATATTTTAATTTAACAAGCGTTGCTTAATGCACATGAACAAAGTTTTCAGCGTACAGGATAACAAATGCGAGTCTACTCAAAAATTACATCTTTGGAGCATTCGTACGCTATACGGCGAGCACCCTTCAGGACGCCCTTATAATACATCTCGGGCGTGCGATACTCCTTCCACAGCGGTGGCGCGTCCGTCAAAAGCTTCTCAGCGTCCAGCTTGCCCTAGTGCACCTTAGCACGGGCAAGGGCCCGACGGGCACCTTCGATATAGATGGAGCGCTTGACGACCTCAATTCACGGACACGCACCCACCAGCCGCTGCACTAGACCGAAGTAGCTCCCAGACATGGCTTCTCCAGGCCACAACCGAGCTATGAGGCCCTTCATGGCCTGTTTGGCCACCTTGTGGAGCTCGACCAGTTGCTTCAGCTAGTCGCTCATGGGCACCGGATGTTCGGCCTCAGCATACTGAGACTAGAACACTTTTTCTGTCGAGCTCCCCTCTTCCGCTCGGTAGTATGCGGCGGCATGAGACACACTATGGGGTAGATCGGCGAATGCTCCTGGAGAGCTCCGGATTCGGGTAAGTAGCAGATAATTAACTTTTATATTCTTGCTTTGCATAAAGAATGCCTTACCCGCCGCTATCTTCTTCATCGCCTCGATCTCCTGGAGGGCCTTCTGGGCTTCAGCCTTAGCGTTTTTGGCACTCTCAAGAGCCAAGGCGAGCTCGGACTCTCGAGTCTTCGAGTCACGCTCCAAACTCTCGTGTTTTTCCACGAGAGCCTGGATCTCTTGCCACACCTCCGCCACCCGCGCCTCCTACTTCTCTCGCTCGGTGCGCTCCAGGGCCGCACTATTTTCGGCCTTGGAAACCGCCTCCTTAAGGGTCGCCACCTCGGCTGTGGCCCCTGCAACATTTAAGTTGGTCCTGTCATTATTTGCAACCAAGTATTTCTATATACATTTATATGCGGTATTACATACCCTCCTTGTCCTCGAGCTGCTTCTTGGCACGGCTGAGCTCGTTCTCGGACCGCTCGAGATTCCCCTTCAAGGCATTGACCTCCGCAGTCAGTGCGGCAGAGGTCAGCAGCGCATCCTGCATTCCCATATTGACATATTTTTATTAGACTCCTGCGTATATATTTTTAGATCCTCAGCTCGGCTTTTCATTCTGAACACCGAAGTGAGCATCAAAGGCTACTGTCTATACGGTAACATTTTTTATATGTTTTTTAACACATACCTCAAAGCCTGTTAACAGGCTTGTACAGGCTTCTGTCAGCCCGCTCTTGGCGGACTGAACCTTCTGAATCACCGCACTCATAAGAGTGCGGTGTTCCTCGTCGATGGAGGCATTGTTAAGCACCTCCAGCAAATTGTCCGGCGCCTCCGGATGGACGGAGGTTGCCGGCGTCATAGGCTTGCCCTTCTTATGAAGGCGCCTCCTATCGGACTTTGGAACCATTGATGGTTCCGGAGCAGTGTCCGGCCCGGGGCCGGACTTACATCCCTCGGGGGCCTTACCCCCTTTTGGCCTGGAGTCCGGGAGGTCTCCTTGAGGCGCCTCCAGGACCACCTCCTCCTGGTTTAGTCCCTTTCGGTACTCCACCTCGGCGTCATCCGTAGGGAGAGGGGAGGAGGTCGTCGGAAGTGAAGCACTGCTCACATCGAACGAATCCAAGGAGCCGCTCGTCGAATCGTCGAGCTGAGCCTTGGGCGGACTGCATGACCAAATTCGGCGTCAGAAAATGTCAAATAATGGAGAAGTACCATAAGTTATTCGAATATCCGGATGCTTACGATTTTGCCAGGGGCTTGACCCTGGATGGCCATTCCTCCCCGCCCTCTTCGGCATCGGAGGCGTAGTCCGGCAGAAGGGTCTTCCCCTTCTTGGACCCTCCGGCCTCCCTAGTTGGGGCGGCCTTTCTTTTCTTTCCTCCCCCTGTTGGAGGGGGAGAGGCGTCTTCTTCTTCTTCTTCTTCCTCCTCCTCGTCTTTGGAGGCAGAGGGTGCGTCGGGGTTGTCGGGCGATGAATCCAACACCACCAGGCGCCGGGAGCTCTTTTGAGTCCCCGTGGCCTTCTTCTTGGCCTTCTTCTCTGGCACCACGTGAGGTGCCGGAACCAGCAGCTTCGTTAAGCGAGCGTCCGTTGGGTCTTCGGGCAAGGGAGCCGGACAGTTGATCTGTCCGGCCTTCTTCTGCCAATCCTGCTAAAGAGATGGGAGTTTAGATCCCGCATAGAATCAAATCTATGAAAAACAAATGCCCCGTAGAGGGAAAATTAAGCTCGCCGCGCTGGCTTGGCGCTTGGCGCAAAATCCACGATCCTCGGTGATGGGAGGGGAGACCTCGGAGCTCTTGAATAGCACCTTCCAAGCATCCTCATGCTTTATGTCGAAGAGCCGAGACAGAGTCTAGTGCTGGGCCGGGTCGAACTCCCACAAGCTGAAAGCCCGTCGTTGACACAGGAGAATCCGGCGGAAGAGCATGACCTGGACTACGGTGACAAGTTTAACCTTCCTGCCGATCAGGTCTTTGATGCAGGTTTGAAGTCCGGTCACTTCCACCGAATTACCCCACGACAGGCCCGTCTCTTTCCAAGATGTGAGCCATGTGGGGATGCCAGATCGGAATTCGGGGGCCGCTGCCCATTCCGGGTCACGCGGCTCGGTGATATAGAAACACCCCGATTTCCACCCTTTGATAGTCTCTACGAAGGCGCCCTCGAGCCATGTAACGTTGGCTATCTTGCCCACCATGGCACCTCCGCACTCCGCTTGGCGGCCGCCCACGACCTTCGGCTTAACACTGAAGATCTTCAGCCATAGGCCAAAATGAGGCTGGATGCGGAGGAAGGCCTCGCACACGATGATGAACGCCGAGATGTTGAGGATGAAGTTCGGGGCCAGATCGTGGAAGTCCAGGCTGTAATAGAACATGAGCCCCCGGACGAACGGATGAAGAGGAAAACCCAGTCCGCAGAGGAAATGGGGAAGAAAAACAAACCTCTCATGGGGCCTGGGGGTGGGGATGAGTTGCCCCACATCTGGAAGCCGGTGCACGATGTCGTCAGACAGGTATCCGACCTTCCTCAGCTTTTTGATTTGCCCCTCCGTGACAGAGGAGGCCATCCATCTACCTCCCGCTCCGGACATGATTGGAGAAGGTTGAGGTGGGAAGTGCGGGCTTGGGCGTTGGAGCTCGAGCGCGCAGGGACGAATAAGCAAAGGAGGAAGAAGGCGTGAATGGAAAGGGCAGATTCTTATCCCCTTATATGGGCAGCCAAAACTACGAGCCCCCACCGGCCTAATAAAACTCGCTTATCTCCCAAGCGCCGCGGTTAATGGCGCGGTTGGGTTACCCACGCCCGTATTGATGAGAATCCCGGAATAAGGGGACACGATCTCTGCTTTGACAAGACGTGCCAAGGAAACCGCCACGCTAAATGCGCTGAAGTGGAACAGTAAAATAAATAAAAGCCTGGCCATGGCGTGATGTCGCGCTGCGGAATACGTCAGCAGATTAGATTGGTGCAAATGTTATTCTCTCTATGGTGGCATGTGGAACTTATTTTGCATAGCCGGACAGTATCCTGGTGTTCAACATCTTCTATGAAGTATTCGGAGGAGGAACCCGCCTTGCAATGTCGAAGACAACTTGCGTGCCAGACTCATCGTCATTGAAGCCTGGTTCAGGGGCTACTGAGGGAGTCCTGGATTAGGGGGTGTCCGGATGGCCGGACTATGACCTTTGGTCGGACTCCCGGCCTATGAAGATACAAGATTGAAGACTCCGTCCCGTGTCCGGATGGGACTTTCCTTGGCGTGGAAGGCAAGCTTGGAGATACGATATGAAGATCTCCTCCCATTGTAACCGACTCTGTGTAACCCTAGCCCTCTCCGGTGTCTATATAAACCGGAGAGTTTTAGTCCGTAGGACGAACAACAATCATACCATAGGCTAGCTTCTAGGGTTTAGCCTCTCTGATCTCGTGGTAGATCCACTCTTGTACCACCCATATCATCAATATTAATCAAGCATAAGTAGGGTTTTACCTCCATCGAGAGGGCCCGAACCTGGGTAAAAACTTCGTGTCCCTTGTCTCCTGTTACCATCCGCCTAGACGCACAGTTCGGGACCCCTACCCGAGATCCGCCGGTTTTGACACCGACAGTACCTCTCTGGCGAGCCCCCCTCCCCGCTGCGGCTGGTTCTTCCTTCACCCCGGCGAGCCCACCCCTTGGAAATCAACTGACCCAAAAGTCAATTCAGTCGACTGAAGTGTAGCCAAATCGGAGCAGCATCACAAACAAGAGCAAGAGCGAGAGCAGCAGCGTGAGCAAGAGCAATAGCAAGAGCAGACCAGGCAGGGAACCAAGAGCAAGAGCAGAGCAGTAGCGCGAGCAAGAGCTAAAGCAGCAGCAGCTCCTACTGATGTGGACGTCGCCACCGAGGGAGCGACGCCGTGGAGGAAGTGGCCGGCGACGCCGCCGTGGATGGAGTTGTGCCGTGTCGGCTCGGGACCGAGCGCCGGCAGCACCGTGAGATCGAATCAAGAAGAAAATGCGGCGATTATTGTACAACCTCTTTGGTGGCGCCGATTAGGCCGCAGCTTCATCCGAGGAAATGGTGATGATGATGCTCTTCCGGTGGTGCAGGTGAAGATGGCGGTGTGGGAATGGAGGTGGCGTGAAAGACGTGGGGAACGTCGGGGCAGCTCCTTGGAGGTGGAGGACGGGGTGGCTGAACCAGCGGGCGATGAGATCGACGACGGATCCTCATCCGATATGGTGGATGAGGGACGTTGAGGTGTTGATGTGGACGACGTTGTCGGGGAAGAAGCTTCGGCTGGGTGGCGGACGGAGCAGGGTGTGGGGTTTCATCGCGGGTTTTCGCGGCCTTGGTGTATGAATGGGTGGGCGGATGGGATGGCAGTGGGGAACCATGGCTTAGAGACGCCCTTGTCCGAAATGTGGGGTAAGTTACGAAAGTACCCCCCACCAATTTGAGGCGGTTCTTTCGGTTCAGGGGTACCACGGGCATTTCACGTGTCGGGATTTCACAGGAGATGGGAGGTTTCGGACGCATTGTAATTTCGGAATAGCAAGGCGCGGGTTGAGATGGAGGGAGTTGTTAGAGCCCAAGGAGACAAAGATATATCTTAAATATTTCGGGCTAACAAGGCGCGGGTTGAAGAGGCAGGAGTTTCACAGCACGATAAACAGAGACGCTAGCTTCAATTTTTGGCATAACAAGGCACGACTTGAAATTTCGGAAGAACAAGCTTAACATGTACCCAAAAAAAGACAATTTGCACCTCAACACGCACAACACACACACACACAAACACCATTTAGACTAGAGTAAGGTGCACGTGCATTGCACGCATGAGATTTGGCAACCAAATTATGAATAAATACCACATTATAGCATGCAAGCTTTGAGTCATATATGCATGATGTAGATGTTTGTTTAATTCTTATAGTTCATTTCATTCAAAATCATCTAGTTTTTATAAGAAAGCTAATCTATTTTAAGATTCATGGAATTGTGCGTTGTAAGACATAAAGTAAAAACAAATAATGGCAAATCATGTAGAAAAACATTTGGGCTATTATGATACAGAAGATTCTAGAACAAATAAGAAGAGCTTGTGTTTTGATGTTTGTGCATTATGCTTAAGTTCAACCATGGAGTGTTCTAGATTATACATGTGGCGAAATCTGGTGGAATCTAGATGATATTCAACGACCAATAGTGCTCAAATTTGCCATCTTTGGACCTTCGAATTTGCCTCATCCAACGATCATCTTTCAAAGTTAAAGTTACCCGCTCACGATATAAAAATATATATAATATAATATATATATAGGGGTATAGATATAGATATGTGATGCGAAAGCCGCCCATCATCTCCAATTACATGCACGGATGCGACATGGGCAAAATGATGTCTGCCATTGATATCTCAAATTCAAATCAGTCTGACCTTGTTCAATGTGTATACATTACAACATGCTCGTTCCCAAAGCACACCATGCAGATCTCAGTTATATTCATGCATGCATGGGTTTCAAACATCAGGATCTCTTATTAAAATATTTGACTTCAACTTTACATTGATTATGACCTCACCTATTCTTTTACACCCACACAGTAGTCTTCTCTTTATAATTGTACCACTAACTTTCTCTCGTGCATGCATGCACACACACTACCAGTCGGCATTATCTATCGCACGCATCCAATCTTTTTCTTCGGGTCGGTCTCCCATGAAGGCACACACCCACACACATCCCCCTCTCCCTCATACCGGGCATTCTTTATCTCTTATGCGTGCATGCGCAACGATCGATGTTCCTCTATGTATGTGTATATATAGCTCGGTCTTTCATAGTTTTCCACACAAACCGATCAATCGATATATGCAGTGAGGTCTCACCCTCTTTCCCACGTCCACATTGATCAATCTATACCTCTCACACGTCCACATCGATCAATCTATACCTCTCCCACGTCCACATCGATCAATCTATACCTCTCTATATAGGATTAACATAAATAGCTAATACACCCACATTAATTATATATCCAATGTCCCCCTCTCATCATCCATGTCTTTTGCTTCATCTCTCAGATGCATGCACAATGGCGAAGACAGGGGGCAGTAAGGGCCCTGCCCCCCACCCCTAACATCACTATATATCGAGGCTAATATGAATGTGATCATTAGAGAATTGCTGCTAAAAAAGGTTTAATTTCATGAATTGACCCTCCTCATAAAGGATTAGCAATGCTTGGCCCCCTAGCTCATTTATTTTTCATGGCTCCGCCACTGCGTTCAACAGCTCACGTGTTCGCCCCCTCTCTCTAAATATTGATCTCGCACTTGTGCATTCCTTCATAGTCTCCCTCCACTCGGCCCCTCGCACCATCTTCTAGCCCCCACAGGATTTTTCCACATGTACAATCTAGCAGACTGCATGGTTGAACTTAAGCATAATGCACAAACCTCAAAACAACAGTGGTTCTCTTTTGTTCTAGAATCTTCCGTATCATAACTGCCCAAACTTTTTTTCTAGTTGAATTGCCATTATTTGTTTTTACTTTATGCATTACAACACACAATTCCATGAATCATAAAATAGATTAAGGGCTTCTTTGATTCAAAGGATTCTCAAAGGAATTTTGGAGGATTCTAATCATTAGGAATTCCAATCTTGGTTGTTTGATTCATAGGATTGTAAACCATAGGAATTTTTCCATATGATTAATTTGCACTAGATTTCATAGGAAACATCCCATCCACTCAAACCTCTTTGAAAGAATTCTGCGTTTTTTCTATGCACAATCAAACACTCATACAATCCTGTAGGATTCAATACGACATTCCACTATAATCCCATGTTTTTCCTATTCACGCGTTCTTAGTTTTTTTATAAAAACTAATTAGATTTTGAATGAGATGAACTATAAGAATTAAACGAAGGGCTACATCACGCATATATGACTAAGAGCTTACATGCTATAGTGTGGTATTTATTCATAATTTGGTTGCGAAATCTGATGCGTGCAATGCACGTGTAAATTACTAGTATTTCGAGTATGTGCAAAACACGTAAATTAGAATAGCAATGGCACGCTACACAATGTCTCTCTTATGGTTCATGAAGCCAGGTGGCACATGTGGAGGCGTTGTGGCGACCTCCTTCCGTGGATTGATCACAGTGACGTGCTGCTGGTTCCAGAAGAATGTACTCGTCCTCCCCGAGCTATACTGGCGGTACATGCACGAAGCGAAGATGTGCACGCACGCCATGCACGTACTCATTCCCTCGCACGCACACGCGGGTACACGGGCGGACGCAATTTTGTACCAAGATCCACCCCATGTGATAATTTGACGCGTGTAAAGTCGTTCACTTCATTGATGGTCAATTAATACAGCGCATGCAAATTGAGTGGACGTGAGGGCGGAAGAAAGACATTATTACTCCACTACGCGCATGCGAGTAGTTAAATCGTGGGTTGCTAGTAGTACTTCCATTGGTCTCCTTCGTATTTTGTGCCAATTTTTGACAGTAACATAATATTTACGCATTTGAGCAGTGTAGTCTACTTGAACTTTATGTTCCACTAAACTCATCGGGAGCCGTTTCGGGACTCGAAACCAAAACCATCAATTAATATTTACCTTGTTCCCATCACATTCGAAAGCCTGCTCACACCTACTAGTACTACGTACCAAACTTGAACGTGTTCCCACTATGCAGGTATTAGTACTACTAGTGCTAGTACTTAGGTTATAAAAAGGGGAACTACCTAACCGAAAATTACTCTACCTTTCCTCCTCATAAGTGCTTCTTCTTCGTCCGTCGTTGCCATGGCCGGTGAGCAGAGCTCTAGGTCGAGAACTACTCGTAACAAGGGAGCGGCAACCAAGGCTGCGGAAAAAAAAGAGGGCTCGCGCCATGCAGAGACCTTGAAAGTCTCTCACGGGCAGGCGATGGCTCCCAGGAGCGCCCTAGCCGCGGAGGCGAACATGCCGAGCCGGCGGAGCTGGAGTCGTTAACCGTCGACGGCATGCCTGATCAGTTCGATAAGCACCTCAATAAGCAGAAGGAGTTCATCCAAGGCTTCACGGAGTTGCTAAAGGAGAGCCTCAACGACATGCCTGCTGAGCTCAATCAGCAGGGGGAGTTGACCGCCAGCTTGGTGATGCTGCTGAAGAAGAGCATTGCCTCGAAGAAGAAGGCGACCGGCGAAATCCTCCGACTTCAGGAGGACAAGGCGAAGCTCTGCCACGAGATCAACCTGTTGAAGGAGAAGAACGCTGGCTGGAAGAAGCTGCATGAGAATAGTAATTCCTCGATGAAGATGCTGCAGGCCCTCGTCATGGAACAGAAGGAGGAGTTGGCGAAGCTCCGCATCGAGCACCCGGCTCCTGTCAAGGTACGTAATTCGGCCGTGGAACATATGATGAAGGCTCGCATCAAGAAATCCCACGTCATGGACAGAATGAAGAAGATGGCGGAGGAGACGCGCAAGGAGATGGAGGTCGTGGAGGCGATGAAGAAGCAGTTATGACTCCGCGGCAAATTAGATCATTTGGGGTGATAATATTCCTTCTTCTTTTGCTACTGTGTTTCATCTTTTGCTTCGGGTGTTTGCCGCACGTGTCATGTTCTCTGCGAGGCATGAATAGAACAATGGTTTTTGTTTTTTGAGGGAATGAATAGAACAATGCTAACAATGAGATGACTAGCAAATTTGATCATTTTTTATCGCCATATGGCATTGGGCTGCCGTGTTTCGTGCTCCTTCGTCGCAATACTACTCCAGTGGAAAACTTGAGTATACCGCACGGTTCTTTGCTCCTCCTCGATCAGGTCGTCGACGCATTTATACGAGCAGTAAAATCACAAGGCCCCGCCTTCCAGCAGTAATGAGTCGTCAAATCACAAAGGCCTTCACCTCTCGTGAAACCGACCAAGCTAGACTACCCCGCCCTCTAGCCTTTTAAAAAATATATACTTTTGTACAACAGTAGTATCGATGGATTGCGCCATGGAGCAAAACTTGAAATTAAAAAAAAGGTGGTACATATAGAGAGCGCTCGTCGCCAAATTATTCATATAGTACTATTAAAAAGGCTAGTCACAATAATGGTGTCCATCACAACCCACCCCTCAAATAAAACTAAGCACCCTGGAATTCTTTGACAAAACTAAGCACCCTGAAATTCTTTGACAACTAAACTGCTGGCTATATGATGCTGGTCATATATATTGTACGTATATAATGTGAATAAACGACTGGTAGTACTATACCAACTAAAAGATGAAATGTAAGAAATACTAGTATGTACTTACTGAAGAGTTAAAGTAACAAGAAGAAACATAACATAGTTCTGTTGGGGGCTCAACACAACACACCCCTCAAATTAAATTAAGCACACCTGAAATTAAACTTTGCAACTATTCCGGTAGACACTGCATTAGAACCACCATGAGCAACGACACTGCCACCTTCCTCGGAGTCCTCGTCCACGTCCTCGACTTCATCCTTGTCCCTCTTCCTCTTGGCCGATACTTCTTTGCTTGAACCGCCAACTTGGCTGTTACTCTTCATCCAACCCTTGTAGATATTGAAACAAAGGTAGCCATCCATTGTAGCGTACTGGATGTGGTCTATATCTAGTACATTCCGCTGCCATGCATGACGATGAAACGTGTACAGAGGTTTCTCTAGTTTACCGTACGAAGGATGAACCATGGCTCCTGCCAGGGTCAGCATTGAAGGCTGACGAGAGGACACCAGCCGATTCTTTTGGAGGTCGAAGGTGTTGCCTACAACGAGGCCTATCCGACGCAGGACTTCTTTGTCGTCACCAAAGTCTACAGTAACGAATTTGACTAGGTTGCTCTCGAGGAAGTCCTTAAAATCCTGGCACTCAACGTCGGCATGGCATATGTGGTAGACCAAGCATAAGTCATGCACGCAAACCTGGATCACGGCGGGCTTCTTCCTCTTTTCGTCCTTTAGATCCTTCTCTCGTCCCACGACTATGGTGTACTCAACATCTAGCCCGGCGACCCACTCATCATGTGAGTCTTCGAACATGCGTCTGAAGCGAGAAAGGCATCCTTTCACCATTGCGGAAGAACGGGTGTAGATGACGTCGAACTCATCGCCGGTGATGGTTCTAACCTTGTACTCACCGCCGATCAGGGAGATTTGGGACGCCATGGATTTGGTAGGAGGGTTAGGATTAGTGGAAATGTCGTAATGTTAATGGATGGGACGACTAGGAGCGAACCGCCGTAGTATTAAAGGACGTGCTTGGACGAGTAGGAGCGAACTGCCAGCATGCAAACGGCAGGGTAGTGGCTTTCCATTCTCCCATGATACGGGCTTCTGAGAGCCCTTGGATCGGAGATCGAACAGTTGCATGGCGTGGTTCTAGACCAATGGGTGAATATCCTATCCTGGAGGGTTATTCTGCAAATTTTCAGCAACTTAGCATGTGACCGTTTGATCTCAGATCCAAGGGCTGCCAGCAGCCCGTATCATGGTCGTGCCTACCACGACCGTCGCGTCGCTCGGGAGGTCGCGCCCTTGGAGATTTAACACGATGCGTTAGGCTATCTGATGTTGGCATGTCATACATAGTCATCACTTAGTCACTCATACTACAACAAGGTTGGCTATAAGGTTGGCCATAAGTGTATTTTTTTACTCCTCTCTATCTCTTTCTTCGTACTCCCTCCGTCCCATAATATAAGAACGTTTTTGACACTAGTGTAGCGCCAAAAACGTTCTTATATTATGGGACACAGGGAGTACTAGTATTTATTGCATTTGCCAAGGAGTGACCTCTTCCAATGAAATGGTGTTGCTAAGTTTGCTTCATTTAATTAGCTATAGACTCAAAATTGTCTTTTCACCTAGGTACACGCGTTTAGCACTGTTTCTTCCTTGGGTCACCAAACTAGTCTCTCTCTTCTTGATTAACTTGTCACATCAGACTTTATGCCTATGTGGCAAGCTTAAGCACATGTAGGAGCAAGTAAGATGCTTGTCCATTGCATGGAAGAGTGAAATGCATTGATCGGGTGTTGTTTATTTTGACAAAGGATGTGGGGGTCATCTCATGTGCAACCGGGTCGACGTGTCAAGCACGAAATAACAGTGCAGAACAGCAGGGGGGACGCACCCCACTCGTATCTACCTAGTGTTAGTAATGAGCAATGAGACGTCAAACCACAATGCCGCACTTTCCCAGACGGACGAAGCAACCATTATTTCACACTTTGGTTCGACATCATCTCAAACCACGTACTAGTATTGCTTCTGCCTCAAGAGGGACACGCGCATCACCTTGGTACCTCATGACACGTGGGACCGCATGACAGGCCATGCTCCCTCGCCGATCGCTGGGTAAAATCACCTCATTTTTACTATACTTCCTCCGGATCGGTTTACTACATGGCATGCACGCCGTTCTAGGTTGAGAATTTAACTGGCTACATATATATATATATATATATATATATATATATGTGTGTGTGTGTGTGTGTGTGTGTGTGTGTGATGAACAGTACGCTAGCCTTTTAAAAAATGTATACTTTTGTACAGTAGTACTCCACTATCGATGGATTGCGCCATGGAGCAAAAATTGAAAATTTTAAAAAAGGTGGTACATATAGAGAGCGCTTGTCGCCAAATTATGCATATAGTACTATTAAAAAAGCTAGTACGTGCTTAATTGGGGTGCTAAACTCTATTAAACAAATACTAGTACTAGTATGTACATACTGAAGTGTTAAAGTAACGAGAAGAAACATAACATAGTTCTGCTGGGGGCTCAGCACAACACACCCCTCAAATTAAACTAAGCATACCTGAAATTAAACTATGCAACTAATCCGGTAGACACTGCATTGGAAGTTTAGAACCGCCATGAGCAACGACACTGCCACCTTACTCAGAGTCCTCGTCCACGTCCTCGACTTCATCCTTGTCCCTCTTCCTCTTGGCCAATACTTCTTTGCTTGAACCACCAACTTGGCTGTTGCTCTTCATCCAACCCTTGTAGATATTGAAACAATGGTAGCCATCCATTGCAGCGTACTGGATGTGGTCTATATCTAGCACATTCCACTGCCATGCATGACGATGAAACATGTAATGATGTTTCTCCAGTTTGTGGTATGAAGGATGAACCATGGCTCCTGCCAGGGTCAGCATTGAGGGCTGACGAGAGGGCACTAGCCAATTGTTCTGGAGGTCGAAGGGGTTGCCTACAACGAGGCCTATCCGACGCTGGACTTCTTTGTCGTTCTTAAAGTCTATAGTAACGAATTTGACTATTTTTTCCTCGAGGAAGTTCTTAAAATCCTGGAACTCAACATCGGCATGGCATATGTGGTAGACCAAGCAAACGTTATGTACGCAAACCTGGATCACGGCGGGCTTCTTCCTCTCTTCGTCCTTTAGATCCTTCTCTCGTCCCAGGACTGTGGTGTACTCAACATCTAGCCTAGTGACCCACTCATCATGTGAGTTTTCGAACATGCATCTGAAGCGAGAAAGGCATCCTTTCACCATTGCGGAAGTACGGGTGTAGATGACGTCGAACTCATCACCGGTGATGGTTCTAACCTTGTACTCACCGCCGATCGGGGAGATTTGGGACGCCATGGATTTGGGAGGAGGGTAAGGATTAGTGGAACTGTCGTAATGTGAATGGACGGGACGACTAGGAGCGAACCGACGTAGTATTAAAGGACGTGCGAGGAAGAGTAGGAGCGAACTGCCAGCATGCGAACGACAGGGTAGTGGCTTTCCATTCTCCCATGATACGGGCTTTCGAGAGCCCTTAGATCTGAGATCGAACGGTTGCATGGTGTGATTCTAGACCCATGGGTGAATATCCTATCCTTGAGGGTTATTCTTAAAGTTTTCAGCAACTTAGCATGCGACCGTTTGATCTCAGATCCAAGGGCTGCCAGCAGCCCGTATCATGGTCGCGCCTACCACGACCGTCGCGTCGCTCACGTGGTCGCACCCTTGGAGATTTAACACGGTGCGTTAGGCTATCTGATGTTGGCATGTCATACATAGTCATCACTTAGTCACTCATACTACAACAAGGTTGGCTATAAGGTTAGCTATAAGTGTATTTTTTTACTCCTCTCTATCTTTTTCTTCGTACTCCCTCCATGCCAGAATATAAGAACGTTTTTGACACTAGCTAGTGTAGTGTCAAAAACATTCTTATATAATGGGACACAGGGAGTACTGGTATTTATTGCATTTACCAAGGAGTGACCTCTTCCAATGAAATGGTGTTGCTAAGTTTGCTTCATTTAATTAGCTATAGACTCAAAATTGTCTTTCCACCTAGGTACACGTGCTTAGCACTATTTCTTTGTTGGGTCACCAAACTAGTCTCTCTCTTCTTGATTAACTTGCCACATCAGACTTTATGCCTATGTGGCAAGCTTAAGCACCTGTAGGAGAAAGTAAGTACAATACTCCCTCCGTCTAGGTGAGTAAGTCATCTTAGGTTGTGCATCGTGACCAAGGAGGAGGAGAAAATGGGAAACGTTCATGTTTATTTGCTAATTAATAGTATTGCATGCAATGAACTAACCACTGCATATCGTGTTTGATAGTCTCAAGTCATTAAAAGCATGCACACCCTTTATCTTTTATTGGTTGACATGTCAAGAAACAAGAAACGAGTTAGAAGTTAATGCACCCCACCTAAGTGTTTTGGGATTATTTGATTTTCATAAGATGACTTACACACCTAGACAGAGGGTGTGCTTACATGGCATTTTTGCATATGTGGAGGAAAGAGAGGCAAGGAAAAATTGGAGAAGTGGGCTCTCATGCAAGAGCCAGCATCTACTACTACATGGTGGAGCATTGGGAGAGGCACCTGTATGGAGGTGGTCAGGAATCGGGAGACTCACGCCGGTCGTAGCGCCGCAGTTAAAATTATAATGGCAAGTCAAATCACGGGGCCCCACCTGTCCAGTAGTAACTCGCTGTCAAATCACATAGCCCTACGTTTGCAGCAGCCTACTCCCTCGTCTTCTTGCGTCTTTGTCGAACCGACTAGGTGGAACTGTCTCGCCGCCTACCGGGCAGGAAAAGCCCCGCCCTCGACTTTTAAATAGTATACTGTATACTAATTTTGTATCCATGGATTGCGCCTGCGCCATGGAGCAAAGCGTCTAAAAAACGGCGGTACACATGTACGGAGTATACAGCACGCACGTCGCGTTCACGTCGCACCCTAGACGGTCGGTCGATCTGGCACGCTGCTCTCCGAATGGAACGCGCGCCATATTGCATTTGCACACACATGTGGGACGGCAATTGAGAACCGACCATAGGCACACTCGCCGGCCCCGCAAGTCAGGTGACTTAATAGAAGAGGGAGACGAGCGATAGTACTAGAGAAGTGTTGTACTACGTTGGTGCCTGGACGATCCCTGCAAGACACGGAAGATCAGTTCGTCCATGCATGTGACCAGACTCCAGCAGACACGCCTGGATTGGCTATCGTCTACATATCGTGCAGGCTGTGTTGTACATGGCTGTAGTTGTGAGAAATCTAAAAAAAGGTTTCTTGTCATCTCTCAAAATTATGTGTCATGTGCTTCGGATTACTGCGAGGGTTAAACAGCGACAACTGAGTTGGGCTAGTCATTGGGGGCATATGCACGAAACAGTGACTACTCGGCTGCCATCTAGGTCAAGCCGGCTATGTTAATTAGGACATCTATCGACGAACCCCTTTTCTACGAGTCTATCTTTAATTTGAGCTTTGTTCCTCGTCTAGTTTGTCCGTCGGGATTCATGTTGTCTCCTTTGGGCAGTGAGGTTATGATTTCTTGTCATGTGGCATTTTTTCATGTTATATGTTATAATCCGGCGCTTCAGATCAAAATGACGACAACTGCGCCTCCGGGCCAGGTGCATGAAGACTTCTCAACAGTCATTGACGAGGTCAAGCCGTCTCCGGTAGACAAAAGAAAACTAAGTACTACTCCACTATATAGGCAGGAGCCTCCGCGCTTGCTTGCTAGTGTTGCTCTCTTCACACCGTCTCGGCTCTCCAGATCTAAACACGATAGCGGTGGCCACACTCTCTCTCTCTGCTTACCGCTGGTCACAGATCCAGCCGGATCCTCTCCACCGGGGAAGGTGAGAAGGTCTAACGTTCACGGGGTCGTCCTCGGCGACGGCTCTTACGCACTGCTGGGCACGTCCCAATTAGCCTGCCTTGCCGTTCTCTCCCAAGCACCGCTGGCGAGGGAGGGCCTCCGACCCCTTCTTCCTTGCTGCCATAGTGTGGGCAGATCCGGCCTCCCGCCGCCCACCTAGCGACATCTCGGCGACCATTAGGTATAACTTCCCTCGAAACCGGCCTTGCTCTACTTCCCAAGCTCCTGACGAAGCTGCATTTGTAACTTTTACTATTTCTCAGGCCCCCTCGTAGATAGGATCGATCGGCTGTTCGAAAACCACCTAATTTTTTTACGTTTAAGAGGTAAAACTAGTTCATGCACGCGAATCTAGTACTACTTGGTTCAAACAAGGAAGAAAGGGGGTGGGGGTGGTGGAGGATGTGTTACCTGAATCTAGGACTTTATCGAAAGAGGAAATAATGGGGGCGAAAAGTAGCAGAGACTGGCTATCCAACTAGTCTCTAGGTCTAATAGGGAAATAAAGGGAAACGCAGTACAAACTCAATATAAACCCGATCTATTGGTTGAAAAAGGAAATAAAGTGGGGGCTGGGGAACAAGTCAACAGAGTAAGTCCAACACTAGATTTGCTAGCCTCACACAGTATAAGGTGGCTATACCGAACAAAACGGGGACCAACCCAGGTATCCTGTTCTGTTGTTTGTTGCCCCGAGCCACTCTTATGTAATGCCACTTGTAAAATGTAGCAGTCGCACTGTTAAAAGTAAGGACACGTTAAACCAATGTTGTTTTCAATGTAATGCCTCCAGTAATATGAATCAATGGCACTTCTTTACATGTCCTGCTAAAATTTCCCATTAAGATAAGTTGGTTCTTTTCGTTAGAAATGCAACTGTCCTGGTCCGCCTACTCTCCCGTGCCCAAAGTAATGTCGTATTTAATGGTTGTCATAGTTAATCCTGATGCCCACACTAATATCTAGCAATGCCACTACTTTTCAAATTGCTACTGTCTTTGTAGGATTGCCATTCAGATAAGGAACATGCTTCTTTTCATTTTATGCATGTTTCATCACTTGTTACTTGTTAGTCACCCTCCTTTCCACCTTTTTTGTGCAAACAGAGATATACATTTCACGCTCGATCTTAGTTGAACTGCACAACTGATATCCAAATTATAGTTAAGCATTCCAGGAGCTTCAGAACCAACCTTGATGTTGCTCAACTTTATTGCAACTAATGAAGAAGAAGCTCTGTGGGTTTCGTTTTCTAATGGAAATGGAACCGGGGCTGGAGCCCTTTTCTTAATTTTTTTTGAAGAAGAAGCTGCTAGCTCATGGGACATTGCTTCATTTTAGGTGAACTGCACCAAAAGGTCCCATGAATTGAATCATCCATGTTGGTTACTGAAAGAGCCAGCTTCAGCATCGCAGTCTAAGCACCCCCGACCTCCATCCTTGCGATGCACGGTACACCTCGTTTGCCACCTGCTCGACCCTAGTGTCACTGATAAAATGAAGTAATAATACAATTAAAATAGAGCGAGTGTCATCTCTATCATTTCATTTCCAATGTAGATAAAGAAAGTGCTTCTCTTTGTTAAAGTATGTTTCATCAACTAGTCCCATTATTAATGTTTAAGCGTTTCTGCAAACTGGGGTGCTTAATTTTAGTTGATATGTACAAAAATAGAGATTTGAATGTCTCAAGGCGCCTCCTTGTACTACTGTTGTACACTGATGTTCATCACTGGCAGAAGGTGTATCTGGGAGACTTGGGATGATGTCCAGTATGAGGCGTATCGTATGAGGCGTCGCAGGGCCCATCTCGCCCTCGCAGCATGGCATACTATGATACTATCACAATATTTTCTTCTATTTATTTTGTGTCTTTCATCAACTAGTGCCACTATAATGTAATCACACTTTTCATTATTTGTGCAAACTGGGTTATTAGCTGCAATTTGGTGGAACTGCACAAATGTACGTATGGAACCGGCATATATGCAGAGTGCGAGGTGTGCCAAGTAAAAATTACCGACACCAACCATGCTGCATGCACGCATTCGCATCCACCACAACAAGTGGGATGTGTGGCGCTCTCTGTGGACGGATCTTTCTCGGCAGCAAATACTCTAACCAAATACTAGTAGCTTATATTGGCAGTTTTCTAGGGAGTACTCTTTTCTGAAAGAAGCACCAATCTATTTTTCTTTATTTGTACACTGTGTCACAACTTTGACCCAAAGGTCCAGAGCTATTTTAGGGTGATTGGCGTAGTACTAGGAGACTGATTGTAAGCATGATTTTCATTAGCTGTCACACTGATTGTAAGCATGAGCAGGTGGAAGATTAGGTTAGTGCGAAGCTTACCTTAAACCCTACCGCCGCCGTTGAAACGAGGCGAGCGTCGAGGGAACCGTGGAGAACATCGAGGAAGCGACGTCGCGCCATCCGGCCTCCTCTTGCGGTGGGAGAATGAATACTCCTATGGCTCCGGCTGGCTCTGCACCCTCACGAACGGCACACCATTCTCGATCGATTCGTTATCCTCTGGCTGCTCGACCTTCGACATGTACGCCCACCACCTCTTCCTGACTGTCGCCTCGGGCGAATCTGTCTGCTCCATCACCCATAGGAGATACTCGATGAACTCGGAGGACTGCGGCGTGACTGCCCCCGAGGAGTACATGTACATTGCCGCCCTCATCACTGTCGTCTCGCTCTTTCGCATACATTGCCACATGGCCCGCACCGTCCTTGAAATCTCCCACTCATTGTCAAACCAACTAAGGATCTCCTTCAACCTGGCTAACTTTGCATGGTCTCCGCCGGCGATCTGCCTGATTCGCTGCTGCATCCTCTCCATAGGTGTCGTTCTGAGTGGTCCGGTGCTAGCTTTGGAAGATGGGAGGAGAGACGGTGGTCTTGCAATAGAGAAGAGGGAGAGGAGAGGAGGTGGTTTCGGAATGGAGATGATGGAGAGGAGAGGAGGTGGTTTTGCAATGGAGAGAAGATCAGAAGAGGGAGAGGTGAGACGGTGGTTTTGGAATGGAGATGATGCAGAGGAGAGGAGGTGGTTTTGGAATGGAGATGATGGAGAGGAGAGGAGGTGGTTTTGCAATGGAGAAGATCACAAGAGGGAGAGGCGAGACGGTGGTTTTGGAATGGAGATGATGGAGAGGAGAGGAGGTGGTTTTGCAATGGAGAAGAGGGAGAGGAGCGTGCGGCAGCGATTTAGGATTGGGCGAGAGGGCCGGCGCGCTGTGACTGGATCAAAATAAAAATCAATTTACCCTTCAATTAAGAAAGCGACCCCACATTAACTAGTCTCCCTTTTATTCTGGGTCATAATTGACCATGATTTTCGCACATAAAATATATGTTATACGTTGCAAAAATAATATAATTTAAAAGTACATTCAGATACGAGCCAAACGATACAATTTATGGTGACATGCATTCACATTTTGCTTGTCATATATAGTATGTTGTCAAACTTTGACCCAAAATACGCAAAACAACAAAAAAATACTTCCAAGACTAGCGCCGCTCTTCCGCTCTTCTCCTGTTCCAATCTAAATCCACCGCCGCTCCTCTCCTGTTCCAATCTAAATCCAGCGCCGCTCCTCTCCTCTTCCATTTCAAAACCACCGCCCCTCCTCTCCTGTTCCAGTCCAAAACCAGCGTCGCTCCTCTCCCGTTCTAATCCAAAACCAGCGCCGCTCCTCTCCTCTTCCATTCAAAAACCACCGCCGACGAGTGAAGGTGCTGTGGAGAAGTGGATCGATGGAGGAGTACAACCGATACGCGAGGATCGCAGACGGCGACCCTGTGTAGCTAGCTAGGATGTTGGAGATACAGTCTTGGTTTGACAACAAGGACCAACTAGCGGCGATGGCGACATCCATGGCCAAATATCTGCAACAAAGCGAAAAGGTGACGATACTCCCGGAGGGAGTCGCGCCGGAGTACATAGAGCTGCTCCTCTGGGCCATGGAGAAAACAGATTCACCGAATCCGATCGTGAGGGAGCGGTGGTGGTAGTATCAATCCCAGATGGAGCATCCACCAGAGATTGAAGGATCGAGCATCTACAGGGTGCCGTTTGTGAGGGTGTCCTGCCAGAGCGAGCCGGTGGAGTCTTCGTCGACCGAACCCAACTACAAGAGGAGAAAAGCAGTTGGCCCAATGATGCTTCCTCGCCATCGTCTCCCTCGCCATTCACATCGTCTCACGAGGCGGATGTCTACCGCCGAGGAATAGGAGGGGACTGCCACCCAGCCCAATAGTCGGACAGGTTATGAATTGTCAGGAGGAGCTTAGGGTAGTCAGTATTTGCAGGTTGTGGATTGTGTTTTGTGTTGTGTATTTTGAGAGTACTTTTAGATATGAATGTCTTTTGAATTTCAGATTTGCAGTATTGAGCATATGAAGAATTTTATGAATTCTAGAGATCTATTTTTAGCACTTCAAAAAATGTAGTTTCATAGGAGTATAAAAGTGCAGACGAGAAGAAACTGCAAGTTTCAGTTTCAGATAAGAAACTACAAGTTCAGTTTCAGATAAGAAACTGCAACTTTCAGAGGTAGAGCATTTATATTAACACGGCCTTTTCAAACGGGGTTAACATCATGTTGGAAGATTTATTCGTGGTCGAAAATGGAACTACCAGCCAGTTAACATCATGCTGATCAACATTCATGCATAGCACATCTTCATATGATGCACAGTCAAAATGCCCACACAATGTTGAGTGTGCGAAACAAAGAGAAAACGAGGGATGGAGTTTTGGAAAGTGTTGGACGTGGTTTTGGGCTGCCCCGTCTAGGCTTTCATTTTAACATGTGCAGCCCACGACCTCGGATGGGAGGGCCTGTTTGTATTTTCTTAGGGCCATGATGTATCGATCGGCCTATGGACCTCCCATCCGAGGTTTTATTTTTGGCAGCCCAATTTATGTATTTTTTAAAGAAAACGCAGCGGTCTGTTCTATTTTTCTATATAAGAATAGGAACGCCAGGCACAACTTATGTTTCCCTTTTAAATATATTATATATATTTAAATTATTTTATATGTTATTATATATTATTTTTATTATCATCATATATTTAACAGATACTTATATATGTAAGAAAATAATATTCCACATCTTATTAACTTATAAAAATAATTTCTTAACAAATAAAATCCTGGATTGTTTTGGCACGAAAATCCTAGTGATTGTGTACAAAAGCTTGGTAAGATTTAAGGACGAATGTAATAATATCACTTATTATTTAAATATATTTATAACAAAATGCTCAGCCCTTTTTTATTTTTTGATAACATTGTTGGCCCAACCCAACATTATAATTAGAATCAGCCCAGCAAAATCGTGTATCTAGATAAAGTGCAAATGGCCTGTAATTTTTTAGGAAATAAAATAAATGGGCTGCATGAAAGCTACATTAATTGTTCACCCAGCCCAGCTAATGGCTGTAATTCAAATTGACTGTAAATTCTACTGCACAAAAAAAGACTGTAAATTCTGAAAATGGGTTGAATACGTGCCACATTTTTTGAGGCTGAAATGTGGGCCAATAGGTCGAAGCCAACGCAAGTCGTTGTAAATTTAGTCAAAAATGATTCTGACATGTTAGCCGTTCGATTTACATCCAACGGCCGACATCCATCTTCAATCTCTCATCTTCTTCCTCCAGCGCCGCCAGGATCACCTCCCGCCTCCTGCTACTAGCAGCTCTGCTTAGCACGCTTCGCTGTGAAGCGCTACTCCACCATTGGCCAGGCCATCCCTCCAACCCTCCACACCTCCTGTTCTTCTCCACCGACTGCCGAACCACACCGCACTAGAACCAGTTAACCCTCGTACACCTCTCCGTCTGCGACTCTACTCCCGCGTCTTCCCATCTCCGGCTCGTTGTTGTCCGGGGCCTCGCCGTCGTGATGCGCTCGGCGCGGTGTGGCCAACATGGTCAATGAACGACATCATTGGAAGTAGGCTGTGCGTGGAGAGGCTGACAGCTGGGTCCACGGCCGCACACAAGGAAATGCCTCCTTATTACGTGCAAAATAATGATTCCTCCACCTGACATCTGGGACCCACCGGAAGGGCCTCTTTATTTCGCGAAAAAAACGTGCCCCCCGCTGACTTGTCGGACCCACCAGCTATCTTCGCACGCAAGGAAGTGCCTCTTTATTACACAAAAAAATGAATAGTCTCCCTGCCAGGTGGAACCCAGCATACTGGGAGGCTAACTTGTGGGCCTACCAAGTTGACGGGGACAGAGAGCTTTGTCAACTTAGTCAATATGAACGATTCTAGCTCCTTTTACCGTATGATGTTCATCCAACGGTTGTAGTGCTTCTTCAACCTCTGGTCTTCTTGCTCCAGCCGCCTAAACCAGCGCCGGTCGTGCCGCGTGCTCCTGCCTCCCGTGGCCGGCTGTGATGCCGCGGAGGCCTCACCGCCCCCTACTACTCCCACCACTGGCTAGGCCATCCCTCTACGCACCCGGCACCCACAACCCCTGTTATTCTGCAGCGATGTCAGCCTCACACCACAGCCGAACGAATGAACCCTCATACTCCTGTATGCTTGGGCATCCATTGTCGCGTCTTCCCCGGCTCCATGTCGTCCCCTTCCTAGGCCTCGCTGTCGTCCACCGCCCTGGTGCTCTCGGCGCAGCATGGTCAACGTGGTCAAGGAATGGCTTCCATCAGACGTGGACTATACGTGGAGGGGCTGACAGCTGGGTCCACGACCGCAGCAAGGAAGTGCCTCCTTATTACGCGCAAAATAATTATTCCTCCACCTGACAGCGGGGACCCACCGGATGGGCCACCGTATTTAGCAAAAAACATTTCCCCCTGTCAGCTGGGACCCACCAATTACATCTTCGCACGCAAGGAAGTGCTTCCGAAAAAAAACGATTCGCCCCCCTGACTGTTGGGACCAACCAGCTACATCATCGCACGCAAGGAAGTGCCTGACAGTCCGGACCCACCTGGTTGAAGCGTACATAGCGTTGTCATTCTGGTCGCGAACGTGTACGTACATACTGGTCGTAGTAGAGGTGCGCACGTACACGTACGTACAGCGGCGAGGGTGCAAGAAAGAAAATACGGCCACGTATGTACATTCGGGTAGGGTCTCGAACGCCTACTCGCGCATACATACATGGCTGGGTCGGAACGGAGAAACAGCATCGTCATCGTGTTCATGGGGAGGCAATGGAATGCGTCGTGCTCATCGGGAGGCAATGGAACGCGTGGGAGCCAACCGGCTGGGTCGGAACGGAATGCGTGGTCGTGTTCATCGGGAGGGCTTGGACGGAACAGGCAATGGAAATGAGGCCTGGCGTACCGCACAACAGAGGAAACACACCTCCTACGTTCGGAACGGGGTCCTGTTGATCGGGAGGGGCATGGCGTACCGCAAAACAGAGGAAACGGACCTCCTACGGACGAAACGGGGGTCCTGTTTATCGGGAGGGGTGTGGCGTACCGCAAAACGGACGAAACGGACTTGTGTTGGAGCGCTACGGTCGAAACAGGGGTCCTGTTGATTGAGAGGG
>NC_057798.1:289969593-289993383 GCF_018294505.1 Triticum aestivum | reverse complement strand
CAACACTCACTATTTTTCATCCCAGAGGTAGCATCGATCGGCTTCAATTAGTAGCAGTAGCGAAGGAATCGCTCCATCGGGTTCAGTTAACAGCCATCGATCGATCGCTCGGGTTCAGTAACACATAGCCTGCAGTGCAATCACTCGGGTTCAGTTAGATCCCGGCTTCAGTTAGAGCCAACGTCTCGCACACGTGCGTACATACGAGAGAAACGCGCATCGCTCTACCCCCGACCTCCCACCATAACGGGCAACTCCCCAAAATTTTCCTCCCCCTCGCTTCTACCATAGTTTTTTCCGTCATGGACGGCCCAAAGAATGTCATGCAGCTGCGTCTCTGGCCCGCCCAAGACGAAAAGCCCATTTTCTGTCATGATTTTTTTCATAGAAGTAGGAGCCCACCACATCTATGATGATACTTGGTTTTGTCACAACTATCATCATAGAAGTGTCATATGTATGACAGAAAAAAAATTGTTCGGCCCAAAATGTCACGGATGTGTCTTTTTTTTTGTAGTGTAACTTCGTGATGGTGACTAGAGAACTCTGTCAATCACTATCTTATCTGGAAGATTAACTCCCACTTGATTCAAGCGATTGTCATACCCAAACAATCTGAGCACATGCTCACTATTTGAGTGATTCTCCTCCATCTTTTAGCTATAGAACTTGTTGGAGACTTCATATCTCTCAACTCGGGTATTTGCTTGAAATATTAAATTCAATTCCTAGAACATCTCATATGGTCCATGACGTTCAAAACGTCTTTGAAGTCCCGATTCTAAGCCGTTAAGCATGGTGCACTAAACTATCAAGTAGTCATCATATTGAGCTAGCCAAACGTTCATAACGTCTGTATCTGCTCCTGCAATAGGTCTGTCACCTAGCGGTGCATTAAGGACATAATTCTTCTGTGCAGCAATGAGGATAAACCTCAGATCACGGATCCAATCCGCATCATCGCTACTAACATCTTTCAACACAATTTTCTCTAGGAACATATCAAATAAACATATGAAAGCAACAATGCGAGCTATTGATCTACAACATAATTTGCAAAATACTACCAGGACTAAGTTCATGATAAATTTAAGTTCAATTAATCATATTACTTAAGAACTCCCACTTAGACAGACATCTCTCTAGTCATCTAAGTGATCATGTGATCCAAATAAACTAAACCATGTCCGATCATCACGTGAGATGGAGTAGTTTTCAATGGTGAACATCACTATGTTGATCATATCTACTGTATGATTCATGCTCGACCTTTCAGTCTCCGTGTTCTGAGGCCATATCTATATATGCTAGGCTCGTCAAGTTTAACCTGAGTATTCTGCGTATGCAACTGTTTTGCACCCGTTGTATTTGAACGTAGAGCCTATCACACCCGATCATCATGTGGTGTCTCAGCACGAAGAACTTTCGCAACGGTGCATACTCAAGGAGAACACTTCTTGATAATTAGTGAGAGATCATCTTAAAATGCTACCGTCAATCAAAGCAAGATACGATGCATAAAGGATAAACATCACATGCAATCAATATAAGTGATATGATATGGCCATCATCATCTTGTGCTTGTGATCTCCATCTCCGAAGCACCATCGTGATCACCATTTTCATCGGCGCGACACCTTGATCTTCATCATTGCATCGTTGTCATTTCGCCACCTATTGCTTCTACGACTATCGCTACCGCTTAGTGATAAAGTAAAGCAATTACATGGCGATTGCATTGCATACAATAAAGTGACAACCATATGGCTCCTGGCAGTTGTCGATAACTTCGGTTACAAAACATGATCATCTCATACAATAAAATATAGCATCACGTCTTGACCATATCACATCACAACATGCCCTGCAAAAACAAGTTAGACGTCCTCTACTTTGTTGTTGCAAATTTTACGTGGCTGCTACGGGCTGAGCAAGAACCATTCTTACCTACGCATCAAAACCACAATGATAGTTCGTCAAGTTAGTGTTGTTTTAACCTTCGCAAGGACCGGGCGTAGCCACACTCGGTTCAACTAAAGTTGGAGAAACAGACACCCGCCAGCCACCTATGTGCAAAGCACGTCGGTAGAACCAGTCTCGCGTAAGCGTACACATAATGTTGGTCCGGGCCGCTTCATCCAACAATACCGCCGAACCAAAGTATGACATGCTGGTAAGCAGTATGATTGTATCGCCCACAACTCACTTGTGTTCTACTCGTGCATATAACATCTACGCATAAAACCAGGCTCGGATGCCACTGTTGGGGAACATAGTAATTTCAAAAAAATTCCTACGCACACACAAGATGATGGTGATGCATAGCAACGAGAGGGGAGAGTGTTGTCCATGTACCCCCATAGACTGATAGCGGAAGCGTTAGAACAACGCGGTTGATGTAGTCATACGTCTTCATGGCCCGACCGATCAAGCACCGAAACTACAGCACCTCCGAGTTCTAGCACACGTTCAGCTCGATGATGATCCCCGGACTCCGATCCAGCAGAATGTCGGGGAAGAGTTCCGTCAGCACAACGTCGTGGTGACGATCTTGATGTTCTACCGTCCCAGGGCTTCGCCTAAGCACCGCTACAATATTATCGAGGACTATGGTGGAGGGGGGCACCGCACACGTCTAAGAGATCAAGAGATCAATTGTTGTGTCTCCAAGGGGTGCCCCCCTCCCCGTATATAAAGGAGTGGAGGAGGGGGAGGGCCGGCCCTCTCTCTATGGCGTGCCCTAGGGGAGTTCTACTCCCACCGGGAGTAGGATTCCCCCTTTCCTAGTAGAACTAGGAGCCCTTCCAAGTAGAAGGAGTAGGAGAGAAGGAAAGGGAAGGGAGAAGGAAAAGGAAGGAAGGGAGCGCCCCCCTTTCCTAGTCCAATTCGGACTAGTCCATGGGGAGGCGTGCGGCCACCCTTTGGGGCCTTTCTCTCCTTTCCCGTATGGTCCATTAAGGTCCAATACGAATTTCCGTAACTATCCGGTACTCTGAAAAATACCCGAATCACTCGGAACCTTTCTGATGTCCGAATATAGTCGTCCAATATATCGATCTTTACGTCTTGACCATTTCGAGACTCCTCGTCATGTCCCCGATCTCATCCGGGACTCCGAACTCCTTAAGTAGATCAAAACTCATAAACTCATAATATAACTGTCATCGAAACCTTAAGCGTGCGGACCCTACGGGTTCGAGAACAATGTAGACATGACCGAGACACGTCTCCGGTCAATAACCAATAGCGGAACCTGGATGCTCATATTGGCTCCTACATATTCTACGAAGATCTCTATCGGTCAAACCGCACAACAACATACGTTGTTCCCTTTGTCATCGGTATGTTATTTGCCCGAGATTCAATCGTCGGTATCTCAATACCTAGTTCAATCTCGTTACCGGCAAGTCTCTTTACTCGTTATGTAATGCATCATTCCGTAACTAACTCATTAGTTACATTGCTTGCAAGGCTTATAGTGATGTGCATTACCGTGTGGGCCCAGAGATACATTTCCGACAATCGGAGTGACAAATCCTGATATCGAAATATGCCAACTCAACATGTAGCTTCGGAGACACCTGTAGAGCTCCTTAATCACCCAGTGACGTTGTGACGTTTGGTAGGATACAAAGTGTTCCTTTGGTAAACGGGAGTTGCATAATCTCATAGTCATAGGAACATGTATAAGTCATGAAGAAAGCAATAGCAACATACTAAACGATCAAGTGCTAAGCTAACGGAATGGGTCAAGTCAATCACATCATTCTCCTAATGATGTGATCCCATTAATAAAATGAAAACTCATGTCTATGGTTAGGAAACTTATCCATCTTTGATTAACGAGCTAGTCAAGTAGAGGCATACTAGTGACACTCTGTTTGTCTATGTATTCACACATGTATTATGTTTCCAGTTAACACAATTCTAGCATGAATAATAAACATTTATCATGATATAAGGAAATAAATAATAACTTTATTATTGCCTCTAGGGCACATTTCGTTCATGTTCATCATAACCCGCCTGGTACTTGGTATAATCCACTTCAGCGGCTATCAGAGTCGCCACGGGGCGTACCTCTTTGACACAGGCAAGGAAATCCGCCTCTTCAAATGACGTGCCATCTTCCTTGAGATTTGGATAACCAATTTCAATATCTTCCGGGTCTAGTTCAGGTAGCCAGGCCTTAGCCCGACTTTGAGCATTTACTGCTCCGGCTCTTGCAGCTGTCCGTCTCAATTCATTGATCCGTTGCGGAAGAACTGACAGCTTACTCAAGACCCGTGGTAGGAGGGTTGGCACTTCATTGGATAAGGCCACCGAAGCAAGGGTACATTATGACCCGGTGTACAATTGTTCCACCAAGGTATACACAACCTTTATCTTCGTCAGCATGTTGTGGTTTAAATTTGCGCTTCTGGGCCTATACAAAGCATACTCAGAAAGGTGAATTTCTGGCACATACTCTATTGCCCGGGTTAACATATGAACACAACGGCAAGGCGACTTACCAAAGATGGTTGCGACCATTTGTGAAATATGGCGCTTTAACCCGGACAATTCTCCAGTGACTTCTTCAAGAGCCGCTTCTGCTTTTTCAGCCTGGCTTGTCAATGCGGTCTTCTCATCCGCCCAGGCTTTCTTTTCAATTTCAAAGTCTTTCTTAAGTTTATCCTGATCAGAAACAATGAACTTGAACTTACTGTTGGCCTTCTCAAGTTCTGACTCTTGGAATTCGTGTTGACTCGTGGTAGCCTGTGCGAATATAAAATCAAGTAAGTTCTTTATGCAGTATTCAAATTCCCAAGCACTTTGCCAGCAATAATACTTGGCACTTGGGGGCTAATGTCTTGCAGAGTTTTTTCTGTTCTACGACGGTGCATTATATGGTGATTCATATGAGTAAGTCCCAAGCATTTTGTAAACAATAACACTTGGCACTTGGGGGCTAATGCATATTTTTGTTTAAAGACCCATAAGAATTTCTCTATAAAGAGCCGGCTCAACCATATTGGTTAAGCCGCCCCTTGGGGGCTACATGGTAAGCCGAAAGTCTATTTTGTCTTCATATTGTTAAATTTATTTCTAAGTCTACATCATAAGCATCTTAAGTAGCAGACTTGGGGGCTAACATGCTGAAGGATAATGATTAAAAGGACATGGATCATACCTTGAATTTATGGTGCATCTGCTTCACCATGTCAATTTTGAGGTTTCGGCTGCTGTACACTTGGCTCATGTAGCCAGGGAAGACATCTCCAAAGCTCATATGAGTATAATTGGTGGCGTCCATCTTGACTCGGCGCTGGTCCAGAAGTTCTTCCTTGGCGGGGCATTTGGCCAGCACGGTTGGCCTCCCCGGGTCAGTATGACCAGTTCCAGTGATCTCGACATCAGTGTTGGAAGGATCAGCTATCCGGGTTGGACTCGGAGGTTTGGGTTTTTCTGACCCGGAAGCACCTTGGTCAGTAGGCAGGTCAGTAGGAGGTGACACATCTCGCGCTGGTTCAGGTGGCGGCTCATGAGTGCTTGACTCCAGCACGGTTGTTTTAAGAGTCGTCTCATCAGTGGCGACTCTCTCATCAACCAGTTTATTCTTTCTACCCCTCTTGCTGGGTTTAACTTGAACACTGCATTCAAATCAAAAGATTAGTACAGCACTAAGAAGATTACAATAAATAAAAAAGTGAGTGGTTTATTATACCCTGGTACAGTCTTGAAAGTCGGTAGATTGGATTGAAATGACTCGCCGGAGGGAGGGGAAGTATCCTGATAATCTGAGTCAGAGGAATTGAGTGGTTGATGAAAGAGACCCGCCAAGGGGTAAAACTTAATTAAAATAGAGGTAACCTCGTTTTAGCGTTTCCTGGGGGTATTTGGCAAGCTGGAGGAGAGCTCCACGTCCTTGCTGGTCCGGGTCTGCCTCCGGCTCTCATGAATTTGCTGCTTCAAAAGAAATTGAGGATCGTGATGAGCTAGGGGATGAGAAAATCTTACTTTCCGAGTCACTCTATGGATTTTCTGTCTTGGCAAAGGCTCGGAGTCGAAGGAAAGGATAGTTACCTCGTCAGCCTTACTACGGCTTGTCCCAGTGTCCTCCTGTTGATGCTCAGTGTCACTAAGATGATTAAAGAATAAGCCAAGGGAGTCAAGGGCTACCTCTGACTTAGAAGAGTCTGACAGCCGAAGCAAGTCGGAAGCAGTATCTTTCTTGCCCTTCCTTTGGGCAGCTTCTTTCCTGGCGGCTCTCTTTTCTTTCCTGACTTTCTTTGTCGCTTCATGATCGTATTTAACTTTCCAAAATTTATCACCCGCCTGGAAGGATTAAGTATATTGTGAATATGGATGAAGCATTAAGAAAATAAGGTAAACATTTTTATATGGGTGTTTCTACCTTTGGAGCCAGGTTGTCTTTGCAGAATGGAGCGAGACCCACTCTGCCACAATCCGCCAGAGTCTCGTTGAGAAGATATTTGGTCATGTCATCAACAACTTGAGCAGGTAAATCAACAGAGCTGTGGTGCAGGGGGTCATTCTCGGTGCCAGTGTATTCACACATTAAGACGGTGCGGCGGCTTAATGGGATAACCCGCCAGGCAAGCCAGACTCGAACCAGATCAATGCCCGTCAACCCGTTCCCAAACAGCGCTTTGATCTTGGCTATAGTAGGAGAGAGGGATCTGTGCTCTACGGAAGTAATTTTGTTTGGCAAATGATGATTGGTGTCAAGACGGAGGGCACGAAAGCCGGGCAGAGGATTCTCGTCAGCCGGGGAGGTATCTTTGCAGTAGAACCACGTCATGTTCCAATCCTTTGGATGGCTTGGCGGGTTGGCATAGGGGAAAAGTGCATCCCTGCGGTGGTGAATGAAAATTCCACCAAGTTCCAAGATCTGACCGCTGGCACACTTTGTCTGGCGGTTCAAGTAGAACAACTCCCTGAAAAGTAGTAAATTGGGTTCTTCACCAAGATAAACCTTGCTGAACACTTGAAAATTGCAGATATTAGACACGGAATTGGGTCCGATGTCTTGTGGGTGAAGGTCAAAAAACTTCAGCACGTCTCTGAATTTTTTTGAACCAAGAGGCGTGAAGCCCCGGTTCATATGATTAGTGAAGACGACCACCTCTCCGTCTTTGGGTTGAGGGATTTCTTCGTCCGGGTGAGGAGCACGATAAGGCATGACTTCTTTCTTGGGCAGATACCCGGTCTGGACGATGTCATCTAAAGTGTTGTCAGTGACAATGGATTTCACCCAATTGCAAGCGGTAGGTGCCTTGGGTGCCATTACATTTGAAAGCCTAAATGCAAGGTAAATAAAGCCGGTTTAAATTTAAGTCGGGCAGGGAAAATATTGCTGGAATCAATTATGGCGACTTATGAAGGGGCCTAATGGTATAAGGATATTTCCATCCGAGTTACGTAAGCCGCCATAAGTGTGTTAAAGCCTTCAATGTTATTTCAACTAAACAAGAGAAGTTCAGATTATCACTTACGTAAAATGGCAGTCAGAGCCGCCATGACTAGCAAGTTTAACAAGTTATGGATTTTTCCTAAGTGCAGGACAAACAAGTTCCACAGTTTGTGGTAATTATTTTGGATCAAACCAAGGTTCAGAAAAGAAAAATTTCTAGACCTAGAAACATGGTACAGAGGAGTTCATGCGTTCTAATGAGGATTCTTTACAAAGAAAGAGGATCTGCTAGTGCCTAAAATGGATGCGAAACGGTTACGCATGAGATCTATGCTACTGTTGGATCAAAAGAAGCCACGACAGAAGAAACACGAAGAACTGAGATGAACTACGAACTGTAGAGAGGAACTCGCTAACCCTAGCATGGATCTAAGATGCAGAAGGGGGAAAACTTACAGTGGTAGATCTGTTGCGGAGGGGCGTCGCCGTTCTCTAGACGGATTCAGGTTAATGGAGCGGCCAAAGTCGATGGAGACGAAGGTGCGCTGTGGTGGCGGCGGAGCTCGAGCGACAGTAGGGGCGAGAGGAAGAAGACGAGGAAAGGCAAGAATGAAGAAAGACCTAGTCGGGTCTATTTATAAAGAAAAACCTGTGAAGTGGGCGCGAAAAACGAGGATGCTGAAAAATATAATTATCCAACTACAAAGGTGCCTCGATTTTCAGATGGTCATTAAGATAAAGATCCGTTGAGATGTGTTGGACAAAGCATACATTTATGACAGGTGACGTCATGGCGGGTTACCACAAACTTGAAGGATGACGTCATGGCGGGTTACATGAATCTTCTTAAATAAGAGGCGGAGAACTTTTTCTGAAGTATTGAAGACTAACATGAACTGGTTCAAATCAGCCTGGGGCCCAATGTTGGGGATATAATTACTAGTATGACCCGCCAAAAGGAGCCGGGTTATACTTACAAGCATTTTTTGAGAGAGAAGCTCAAGCTTGAATACGGCAGCTTAGTAAAGGCCCAACGGCCCAGAGGTGACCTAAGGCCTGTAGTGTTAAACTGCCTTGATCATGTAACTTGTACTGTAAGGCAAGAAGGATTAAGAGACCGAGCCGGATACAATCTATAAGCCAGCCAGGACTCTGTATAGCCGATGGGCGTCAACCTCAGTATATAAAGGGATGACCCGGCGGTGGTTCAGGGTACGAAACAACAACTCGAGAGCTAGGTCAAGCGATTCCGCTTCCTGGTCATCGAGACATACATAATCCCAATCACAACTAGATGTAGGGTTTTACATTCATCATAAGGGGCCAAACTAGTATAAAACCTCTCGTGTCTCTTGTCCCGATTAACCCCTTCAAGCTTCCTAGTTGCGATGGCTCCACGACTAAGTCCTTTCACTAGGACATCTGACGTGACAATTCCACGACAGAGATGGCAATGGAGATTTGGGGTACTAGTTGAGTGAAAGGCGAGCGGGCGGTGGGGGGTGTTGGCGGCCTAGGTGAAAAGGGTGAAAATATCCCCGGTCACCATGTGAAAAGGCCTATGCAAACGGTTGCCTCTAGGCGCTCATGTGCACAAATAGAATAATTTCGTTTGAAATGAAGACATACTAATTTTGAAATGAAGACGTGAGTTCATCGTTTCGCCTCATAATTTTTCCCAAGTTAAGCAATCACCGTTATACCATGGGTTTGATTTGCTGGCACGTTTCAGGTCTCGTGTGCTATATTTAAGACATTTTTGGCATTTACCGTGCATTTTGGCATATAAATCAAATCCCAGCTAGACTGCATTTGCTGTCGAAATGGATGAGGATTGTCGTTTGATCTGGGAGCATCCAACGGTGCAGACGTAGGATTCGTGGGGTTTGGGTTCTAGCCAATCAGAATGCATGACTCAGATCGCGCGCGCAACAAGGGGTGGGGGGGATCGGCCATGGTTTAGTAGGCACACGACTTTCGCGAGTGAACCATGTGCTATTTGAAAATATTTACATGAACTAACATCATATTTTTGTTTTAATGAAAACAAGAGTTCATCGTTTTTCCTCCAAATTGTTTTCCACGGTAAGAAATCACCATTGTACCCTATGGTTCGATTTTCTCATGCATTTGAGGTGTCGTTTTCTATATTTGAGTCATTTGCTATAGTCGCAACTACACGTGGGAGCTAGTTAACAAGATCATTTGTGTGTTGCTTTGGAAGTTTTCATTCATTGTTCGAGAAACAGGGAAAAATTCAAACAGTTTGGCTGCTGGGTGCGGCCAAAGGCGTAAGCCTTGTTGGTATTCCAATTACAGGAAATGCATACAGAGTCCGGAAATAACTAAAATCGGTGTGTCACCGTGGCGTGCTCGCAGGATCCATGCAAAAAATTTGGTAAAGACTGCACTAGTTTCGATGCTCACACCTTCCAAATCGGAGCATCTCACAAGAAGGATCATAGTTTCCAAAAGGAGACGCGGCGCTTCGGACTCCAATCGTCAATGACTACATCATTTCAGCTCTAATTTGTTTCACGGTAAACAATCACGTATATACCCTAGGTTTGATTTTCTAGCCCATTTCAGGTATCTTTGCTATATTTAAGTCATTTTTTGCACTTACCTTGCATTTAGTGCATACAAATTCAAAACCATTCTACAACTACATTTGGGTGTTAGTTAGCAAAGAAGGTGTACAAATCAATTGTGTGTCGCTTTTGCGAGTTTCCATCCATTGTCCGAGAAACGGGGAGAAGTTTCAAACATTTAGGCCGCAAGGTGTGGCCACCGGTGTAGGCCTAGTTGGTATTTTAATTACAGGGAATTCAGATGGAGTTCAGGCATCATCAAAATTTGTGTGTGCCCGTGGCGTGCTCTCACAACCCGTGGAAAAATTTTGGTAAAGTTTGGCATAAGTTTTGATGATCGCCCCTTCCAAACCGGAGCATCTCACATGAAGGGACATGGTTTCCAAAAGGAGACGTGTCAATTAAAACTCCAGTGGTCGGTGACTTCATCATTTGGCCTCAAAAAATTTCCACGGTACGCAATCACCATTAAACTATGGGTTTGATTTTCTAATGCATTTCAGGTATGGTTTGTTATATTTAAGACATTTCTTGAATTAAACATGCAATTTGTGGATATAAATAAAATCTCAACCGGGAATGCATGTGTTGTCGAAAGGGATGAGGATCGCCGTTTGATCAAGGAGCATCCAACGATGTAAACGTACGATCCATGGGGTTTGGGTTCTGGCCAATCAGAACGCATGACTCTGATCACGCACGTGGCAGGGGGGCATCGGCCACGGTTTAGTGGACACACGACTTTCGTGAGTGAACGGTGTGCTATTTGAAAACATTTTACATTAAGTAACAACATATTTTTGTTTGAATGAAAACATGAGTTCATCGTTTCACCTCCAATTTTTTTCCATGGTAAGAAATCATGATTGTAATCTATGGTTCGATTTTCTGGTACATTTAACCAGGAGGAATGACTGGCTAGCAATCTCAAACTTTGAATATGCAAAAAAAAGATATCATTTGCTATATTTGAGTCATTTTTTGCATATATATATATAGTCGCAACCACAGCGTGGTTGTTAGCAAGATCATTTGTGTGTCGCTTTGCGAGTCTTCATTCATTGTCCGAGAAACGGGAAAAAACTACAAACAGTTCGGCCGCAGGGTGCGGCCAGAGTCATATGCCTTGTTGGTATTTTAATTTTAGGAAATTCATATAGAGTCTAGAAAATAACGAAAATCATTGTGTCACTCTGGCGTGCTCTCACGATCGCATGGAAAAAAATTGGTAAAGCTTGGCACGAGTATTGGTGCTCGCACCTTCCATACCGAAGCATCTCACAACAAGTATAATAGTTTCCAAAAGTAGGATGCGACACTACGAACTCCAAATCGACAGCTACTACATTGTTCCGCCTCGAAAAAAATCATTGTAAACGATCGCGGATATACCCTTGGTTTGATTTTCCGGCCCATTTCAGGTCTCGTCAGCTATGTTTAAGTCATTATTTGCACTTACCTTGCATTTAGTGCATATAAAGTCAAAAAATCTACTACAAACATGTGGGTGTTTTAGTTAGGCTATACTTAGGCTACTCATAGTGGAGAGTATCATATACTAGTATCATGCATATATATGATACTAGCATATGATACTAGCTTTAATTATAGTGCATAGTATAATAGAGTAGTATCATAGATGAGCATATTTATTGCCATGCATGACACAAATTAGCATCGAATTTAACATGATACGGTATCTACCTACATATTACTCTAACCCTCTATATCTTCTTTAATTCTTTGTCAATCCGCAAACTTCCTATTTCCGAGTGCATGATACCGACTATGATACCACCACTACGGCCAGCCTTATAGCGGGGTGTATCATATACTAGTATCATGCATATGATCTAGTGTACGATACTATGTACGTACCTTCATAGTGCACAATATCATAGAGTAGTATCATAGATGACCGTATTTATTGCCATGCATGACACAAAGTAGTATATCATTTATTATGTTACGGTATTTACCTATGTTACTCTAACCCACTCTCCCTTCTTTAATTCCTTGCCACATTATCATATTTTCTATTCCCGAGTGCATGATACCTGGCTATGATACTCCCACTATGGCCATGCATGACACAAAGTAGTATAACAAAGGAGGTGTACAAATCATTTGTGTGTCGCTTTGCGAGTTTTCATCCATTTGTCCAAGAAGCGGGGAGAAGTTTCAAACATTTCGGCCACGAGGTGCGGCCACCGGCGTAGGCCTATTTTGTATTTTAATTAATGGAGTCTAAACATCATCAAAATAGATGTGTACCCAAGGCATGCTCTCACGACCCCGTGGAAAAAATATGTTAAAGTTTGGCACAAGTTTTGATGATCTCGCCTTCCAAACCGGAGGATCTCACATGAAGGATCATGCTTTCCAAAAGGAGACATGTCAATTCAAACTCCTGTGGCTGGTGACTTCATCGTTTGGCATCATAAAAGTTCCCACGGTACACAATCACCATTGTACCACGGGTTTGATTTTTTGGCACATTTCAGGTATCGTTAGCTATATTTAAGAATTTTTTTGAGTTTAACGTGCATTTTGTGCATAAAAATAAAATTACAACCGGAACTGCATGTGCTGTCGAAAGGGATGAGGATCTTCGTTCGATCTGGGAGCATACAACGGTGCAGACGTATGATCCGTGGGGTTTGGGTTCTGGCTAATCAGAAAGCATGACTCAGATCACGTGCGGGGTTTGGTCAACACGACTTTCATGAACGAACCGTGTGCTATTCGCAAACCAGATTGCATATTTTTGTTCACACATACTGTAGTGAGATCACTTGAGTGTGCTACTCTATGATATAATAATAATAATAATAATAATAATAATAATAATAATAATAATAATAATAATAATAATAATAATAGTAGTAGTAGTAGTAGTAGTAGTAGTAATAATAATAATAATAATAATAATAATAATAATAATAATAATAATAATAATAATAATAATAATAATAATAACAAACAGTTCATATTCATTGCCGGAGCTGACAGCATATTAAGATCAACATATTAACGGTTCTTACATCAACAAAAAACTGGGCATAACTCGCAAATTCAGTACATGGGCCAGTTCTAAATTGAACGAATTAAGTTGCAGGGTAGGCATAAAGACTAGTCTTGTGGCTTAATTCCCATATACATGGGGAACTAGGATCATTACGTTGACCCCGAATGAACATGGGTTTTCTGATGATTTTATGCTTCTCTATTACATGGGTGCGTGATCCCTTCGCTGGCAACTCAGCAAATTCATCGTACTCGTCCTCATCGGCAACATCCTCGACACCCAGTACCCTCCTCTTCACATGGATCAGTACATGGCAGTTCTATGCAAGGGGTCTTCCGCATAGGAAATCTAGGTTGCATCGCTGGCAAGAATGAATGGGTCCGCGTGATATGCCATCATTGTCCTATTAACACAGGTCTTCCTGTAATCATCAACCTTTACATGACAAAGAGGGATCCATGAGCACCTGGATAATGCCACCTTAACTTTGATATATTCAAGCTCCCAAATCTCTTTGATGGTTCCATAGTATACCCTTTCATCAGCTTCATCTACAGTCAAGCATTCTATTCAAACAGAGCTGTTCTAATATAAGGTCTTCTCATCACATTCCTCAGTGTAGAACATGTATCCATTTATGTCATATGCTTGGTACATCAACATCATAGGTGATGGATTTTCTGCCAACCACATAGCAATGTCATCGATGGATCCTTGTGCCAAACATTTCTTCAGCCATTGAACATAGTTCTTAGTGTGGTCCTTCATCTCCACATCTCATGACGGCGCCATTGGTAAGAAGCTTTGGCGTATCTCCGCCAAGTGTACTTCGGTATAAGCGGTGAGAACTGGGCTATTAAGAAGTACCATCAAATGGGATTTCTCTGCCAATTCTCCGGGTGCAGCCATTTGCGTGCCAGCAAGGACATGCTTACCTTTCAGCCTTCCCTCGTGGCGAGAGAGGGGCAAACCTATAGGTCTTTGTTTCATGTATTCGGTGCAAAACTCAACCACCTCCTCTGTGGTATAACCTTCTAGGATGCTTGCCTCTAGATGGTTTCGGTTCTGAAAAAAGCACTTCAGTATTCCCATAAACCGCTCGAAGGGATACATGTTGCGAAGAAACATAGGACCACAATACTTTATCTCGTTGAGAAGGTGAATAGTGATATGGACCATGACATCAAAGAATGATGATGGGAAAAACATCTCTAGGTTGGACAATATTCTTGCAATATCATCTTGCATATGATCCAACTCTTCAGGATCTACAACTTCCTGTCGTAGTTGGTTGAAGAAATCACAGAGCTCAATGACTGTGTTTCTTATATCTTTGTCCATCAGATTCCTGATGGCCACCGGGAGGATTTGTGTAAACATTACGTGGCAATCATGTGAATTCATGTGTCCCAACTTCATTTTACCTGAGATCACATCCACGAGACTTCTAATGTTTGCGGAGTAGGAAGAGGGTGTCTTAACTGACAACAAATAGGTGAAGAACTGTGTTGCTTCTTTTGTACTGAAACTGTAACTCTAGCGAGCTTTGATGAATTTGTCATCATCTTCTGCTTCACTCTTGCATTTTGATTGATCAGCAAGCATATCGAGCTGTGAACCGTCACCATCCTTTCTTTTACATCTATTCTTGAGCAGAGTACCAATGATGCTTTAACATACGTTCTTCTCTACGTGCATGATATCGATGCAGTGATGTACACATAGAATCTCCCAGTAAGGTAATTTCCAGAACACCAATTTCTTCTTAAATACTTGACCCTAGGGTGTTTGTTTCACCGTCAAAGCGTGCTTCTTGCCAAGCACAACATTAATTTGTTTAGCCATGTCGTAGACCACCTCTCCATCATAGGGTCTTGGGCACACACCTACCTCTGATGTACCATAAAATTCAGCTTTCATCTTTTGGTATGGGTGATTTCTTCGTAAGAACCTACGATGACGTGAATACACGGTTTTGCGCGAGTTGGGAAGAAATCTACTAGGTGTCCTATCCATCCATGTGACACACCCTACATATCCCTTTGTTTTCTGCCCCGATGTGTTGCCTAATGCCGGCTTATCTTGATTGGTGTGCACCAGCATCGCATGTAGATCGAAAATATCCTTTCTTTAAGCATCATAAGATTTTACAGCAGACGCATCTATCCACACTATCAGCAGTTCTTCTACCAGTAGCTAAAAGTAAATGTCGAAGTCATTTCCAGGTTGCTTCGGGACTTGAGTAATCATTGACATCATATTGTATTTTTATTCAAACACAACCAAGGAGCTAGGTTATATATGCATAGAAGCACTAGCCATGTGCTGTGATTGGTGCTCATATCGCCAAAAGGATTCATCCCGTCAGTACTCTCCCCAAGCCTTATACTTCTAGGATCCCTGGCAAAGTCTTCAAACTTGTTGTCGGTTAGTTCCCACTGAGCCCCATCTTTCGGGTGCCTCATATACTGATCCGCAATTCGCTCATCATGATGCCACCGCAACCTCTTTGCCTCTCAAGGGTTTGCAAACAAACTCCTTAACCATGGAATTAAAGGCAAGTACCAAACAACCTTGAACGGGATTCCTATCTTGATCTGATCATCCAATTTGTACTTGTCCTTTGCTCTCCTGCGCTTGTATCGTGCATGCTTGCATGTGGGACATGCACGCAAATCTTTGTACTCACAACAGTACAACATACAATCATTCACACAAGCGTGTATCTTTTGTACTTCAAGTTCCAATGGGCAAACAATTATCTTTGCTTCATACGTGCTTCTAGAGAGCACATTATCTTCCAGAAGAATTTCATTGAAAAGACCTAACCTCTCTGTGAAGCCCTTGTTTGATAGACCGTTTGCTGCTTTAAATCTGAGAAGCGCCAGGGTGGCACTCAACTTGGAACATTTCTTTTTGCAACCTGGATACAAATATTTCTTGGAGTCCACATCAATGGTTGGCGGATCCTTGTACCCAATCATATCCTTTTTTGGGCTCTCGAAATCTGCAATCATAGCAGCAAAATCTGGCATATCAAGATCATCGTCATCTGCGTCGATGTCTTGGTTTTCCAGTGTCATTTCAGCTTTCTGGTGTTCCATTGGTAGCTTGACACCTATACCACGATGTTAGATTCAACATCCATGTGACACTGATCGAGGTTTGCCATCTCGCAGCCCTGGGTATATTCATCCATGACCTCCTCTTCACTGTGTCTTTTTCAACGTTATCCATCCATGAATCCCCGAGAGGCTAAGTGCCACTGGACATCTGCAACTTCATGTGACTTTGTATTGGCACGATCTATACATGGACACATGATGTAATCCGCATCACCAATTCCCATCCTTCTACTTTCAGCCAAATTCATGAACTCTGTCACGCCACTGATAAAATCTGCGGTTTTTCGGTTCTTCATCCATCGAGATCGTTCCATCTGCACCACATGAATGGCAACTAAAAACAAAACAACAACATTAATACACGGATTAACTGCTGCCCAAAGATGCGTGCATAAATCACAAGGTTTTATTTTCATAATTAATGAGGGTGCTCCATATTGTTATCCAGATGTGCAATGACAGAAAATAGTGGCCAGTCAATTTACATGCAGAGTACTAGTACAACACTACCCTTAGAAATTGAATACATTAATTAGGACACTCATGAAAAGAATACCTTAATTAATTAGCCGCACGACGACCTCCACCCAGCAGACAGAGAAGCGCAATGCGGCAGCACACCGAGATAGTAGGGTCGACGAGCAAAGCTTAGTGCGGCCCCCGCCAGAAGTTTGACCTCCACTATCCCGCCATTGACTGCGATGGATGTGCTCGAATCACGGCACCGCCGACCTTGATGGTTGAACTCCTTCTATCTCCCGCCGCATCCGAGGATTTACCTCCTATGACACCGCCACCAGCCACCGACCAAGTATTGACCTCTTCTCAAGTACACTACAGGAATCAGGAACTTTGCCATCTGCCATGGATGAGGGCAAAGGCATGCCTGGCGGACGGCAAAGGCCTTTGCCGTCAGCCAGTAGACGGTAACACATCCGGTTGAACAAACTACGGCAAAGGGATCGCAGACGGCAAAGATGCAAAGGCCTTTGTCGTCCGCCAGCAGAAGGCAAAGGGACTGGATGGCACACGTGGCAGCTTAGGTCAGTTAAGGGATTAAGGGCATGCTTTGCCGTCTGCACACAGACGACAAATATTCAAAGGTATTTGCTGTCTGCCAGCAGACGACAAAGCAACCATATAGGCCAGCCCAATGCCCCCCAGGTTGCACAGGTAGCTGCTACGTGGCATCTTTGCCATCTGCTAGCTGATGGCAAAGCTCTTTGCCGTCTGCCAGTAGATGGCAAAGTGCCTGTATAGCCCTTGTTTTTTCTGTTGTTTCTTAAATTCATTAAATTTCACAGAATCTCTCCCCCCCCCCCACACACACACACACACACATATATATATATATACACGCATTTGAAGCTATGTACACAAGCATACGAACACATCTCCAACAACAAGTTTCCAACAACATATCCAACAACAAGTTTCCAACACATATCCAACAACAAAGTTCATCATACAAAATCAAAACAAAAAGGAAGCACAAGGAGAAGAGTAGACTCCATGAATGCTAGCTTCCTCATCTAAAGCAAATCTGCAAATTGGGAAAGAAGAAAGTTAGAAGAAGAAGAAGACTAGCTAGAAGAAGAAGAAGAAAAAGAAGAAGAATAAGAAGAAAAAGAAGAATACTTTTTCTTCTCTTTCTTTTTCTCCTCTCCTCTTCTTTATCTTCTTCTTCTTATAACTAAGATAGGTAAAAATGCCATTTTTTAGCTAAGCTAGGTAAAAATGCTAAGTGTAGGTCATTTTAGATCTAAGCTAGGTAAATATGTCATTTTGGAGCTTAGTATGGTTATTTTGTCATTTTGTAGGAAAATAAGCTAAGTCTATGTCATTTTGGAGCTAAACCAAGGTTATCATGCCATTTTTTACCCAAGTATGCTAACTATGTCATAAATGAACTGAAGAAGCTAAGTATAGGTCATTTTTGAGCTAACCTAGGTAGTTATGCCATTTTTGAGCTAACTAAGCACATTTATTCTTTTTCGAGGACAAAATGGCAAGTGTAGGCCATTTTAGAGCTATCCTAGTTAAAATCGGCCATTTCGGAGGTAGGTAAGGTTATTTTGTCATTTTTGAGGAAAATAAGCTAAGTCTATGTAATTTTGGAGCTAAACCAAGGTTATCATGCCATTTTTTACCTAAGTATGCTAGGTATGTCATAAATGAACTAAAGAAGCTAAGTATAGGCCATTTTTGAGCTAACCTAGGTAGTTATGCAATTTTTGTGCTAACTAAGCATATTTATTCAATTTGGAGGACAAAATGGCAAGTGTAGGTCATTCTAGAGCTATCCTGGTCAAAATCGGTCATTTTTGAGGTAGGTAAGGTTGTTTTGTCATTTTGGAGGAAAAAATGCTGAGTATAGGTCATTTTATAGCTATCCTAGGTAAAGTATGTCAGTTTGGAGCTAAGTAAGGTTATTATGTCATTTTTGAGGAAAATAAGCTAAGTATAGGTCATTTTGGAGCTAAACCAAGGTTATTATGCCATTTTTTACCTAAGTGAGCTAATTATGTCATAAATGAACTAGCTAATCTAAGTATAGATCATTATTGAGCTATCCTAGGTAGTTATGCCATTTTTAGCTAACTAAGCATATCAAGTCATTTTGGGGGGAAAATGTTAAGTATAGGTCGTTTTATAGCTATCCTAGGTAAAATATGTCATTTTGGAGCTAAGTAAGGTTATTATGTCATTTTCGAGGAAAATAAGCTAAGTATAGGTCATTTTGGAGCTAAGTAGGTCATTTCTTAAGCTAAGTATGCATTTGTTAAGCGAAACACTTAGGAAAACTTACCATCATCACGGAGGTGAAGGACCGGTCGGGTTTGTGCCAGTGCCAGATGGAGAAGGACCGGTCAGGGTTGCGCCACTGCAAGACAGAGAAGGATCGGTGGAAGCTTGTCGGGAAGCGTGCTGCACCAAAGTTCATTTGCAATGTCTCGTTAGCATGATGCAACTGAAATGTGAATACTAGTAACTAATTACCATTCAAGTGAAACTCACCGTGTCCGCTGGGCATCGGCGGAGGGGTCTGACCATTTTTCTCGCACACAGACTGCACATTTTGTTTTCACGAGTCAGTCATATTAGTTAGTAATGAAACGAACATTACGTGAATGATTTGGCCAATATGCAGGAGAAACTTACCACAAGGAGCTCGTATAGGTCCCGGTGAGATGCGTCGTTCCGGTTCCTCTCTGCCTCCAATAGACTAGCCGTCCTCTCCTCCAACTCCCTCCCCCTCTACGCCGCCTGCCTGTTTGCCTCTGCCAGAAGCACCTGGGCCCTAGCCTCCATGGCGAGCTCCATTGGCCATGGACGAGGCCTTATCTCAAGATTGTAGCTTGTCTTGCGCTTCTTGATCTCCTGGAGAGTTCTAGGACAACATATGAGTCCATCTCCAATGGCTACCGAGCCATGGTAACTCCCGCCACCAGATAGCAACACTATCTCTGGATCAAAAGGACTCAGGCTCGGGTTGAAGTCCTCCCCTTTCCTCGTCTTCCCAATGTCTCTATACCTCACGAGCTTGTTGTGGGAGGAGATGTTGGTGAAGCTCTCTTGATGATCGAGGTCATCCTCAAAGAATGCCTTGGCCTTCTTGTATGGGGCAGTATGGGCGATGGCGTAGAGGTCGTACAGTGGTGGCACGTCCTTCTTGTTGTGTCGCGCCTAAAAGAGAGAAACAAAATATTAATTCAGGGCTCAAGCTAGCATGAAGAATGAAATTGCATGAATCATGAAGCAAACCACATACCCAGTGATCCCCGTACTCAAACAGGTTGGAGCTCCCTTGATGGTGTGGCACACCTTGCATTTGGGCATGCTTATCCCTGGCCTTGTTGTGGACAGCTAGCCATTTCGGAGAGCACCACTCATCCACCAACGCCTCCCAACAGTTCATCCTATCTGCACACCATCTCGGGGGCACCTATGTTAGACAAAGAGAAATTTCAGCACTACGCCTACGAATCAAATCAAGGAAACGAAGTACAAGGCCTTAAGAATAGATAATTACCTTTATGTACTTCTCCTTACTGCAATGCTTGGCATGTCACTTCATCCTAGCCCTCTTAATGTTAGCCGAGGCATAGTAGTCTCGAACAACCTGCACCCGAGCCTCGTGTCGTAAGTTCTGAAGTAGGCGCTTGCACCCGACTTTGAGAACCATAGCCGCCTCCACCTCGTGTTCCTCAAGACACATGTAGAAGGTCTGCAATCAAACAAGACAACATTGATTAGTACAATAACTAGCTACTGTTGATTTTTAATTCTGTAAAGGAGAAATTACCCAAATCCGTCGGATCACAATGTCGGCCACCGTCTCAAATAAGACACTGTCGACCCTCTCCTCGGTGGGGCCAGGTGAGCCACGTACAACTCCTAGCTTAGTGCTAGCTGTGGAACCTCACCCTCACCGGGAAATGTGACCCACCCTGGGAAGTGGTGCCGGCAAAGCACGTCAAGGACCTGGTTGGGCCTGCAAACACCAGGGGCGTGTTTCCAACCCCTGCAGTATGACAAGGCCAACACACTAGATATTAGTTTGAAGAAACATGAAGGCAAAAGGTTAAAAATGAGTAAATGCACTTACTTCTCCTTGTTAGTCTCAATCAACCACCTCTGATTGCGGGTCGGTGACATGGGCGGGAGCTTTGTACCACCACGCTGGTAGCCTTCTTTCCCCCCTCAACCAGCTCACCCTCGCTATAGCTATCGTCAGAAAAGGTGCCTCGCCACCATCAGCATGGCCACTAGCCTCCGAAGTCACGTGGGACGAAGACTCTGGGACCCGAGTCTCCTGGGACGAAGTCTCTGGGACCCGAGTCTTGCCGGACGAAGGCTCGGCGACCCGAGGCACGTGGATAGGGGTCCAAGACAGGTCCAAGTCAGACGGGTCCACCTGAGACGGAGCACTCCAGTGGTCCAGAGAATCAGCTGGGAGTGGCGGCGAGGAAGGCGCGGCAGCCTTCCTACCTCTCCCGCCGCCACGTCCACCTCTAGCACCCCTCTTCATCTTCCCCCGACCTCTCCCGGCTAAAAAATAAGCGCCAGCTGGTGTCTTCATACTGTCTACTAGCGCTCTCTGAAGGTGCTGGGGGTGGAATAATAGCACCCCTGCCAGCACGCGCCAAGGAAGGAGGCTCGGAGCGCTCTCGACTCACGCCCACCATCTGTCAACACCTGGAATGACAAAGAGTAAACGAAATTAGTACAACATAAACATAATAATTTTTTTAAGTGTGTAGCATCATCATGAACATAATAAGAAATTGAGTACCTAATAACATGAACTAATTAATAATATATATATATGTACATAATAATAATTGAATACCTTACCTAACTCATAGTTCACAAATATATGAACCCTTCAGCCTCTGGAAGACCGAAGAACACCTTTTTTCGGAGGTGTCAGGGGTGTCGTGTCTGGGTCGGGATGTCGCGGTCTGGGGTGTCATGTCGAGGTGTCGTGTCGAGGTGTCGTGGGTGTCGTGTCGGGGTGCTGTGTCGGGGTCGAGGGTGCCATGTCACGGTCTCTGGGTGTCGTGTCGGGGTTCGGGGTGTCGAGGGTGTCGTGTCGGGGTGCTGTGTCAGGGTCGGGGGTGTCGGGCGCTGTGGGGTGCTGTGTCGGGGTCGCGGTGTCGGGGTGTCGAGGCGGGGTCTAATGACCCACAAGTGTAGGGGATCAATCGTAGTCCTTTCAATAAGTAAGAGTGTCGAACCCAATGAGGAGCAGAAAGAAATGACAAGTGGTTTTCACCAAGGTAATCGCTGCAAGCACTGAAATTATCGGTAACAGATAGTTTTGTGATAAGGTAATTCATAACGGGTAACAAGTAACAAAAGTAGCTAAGGTACAACAAGGTGTCCCAATCCTTTTTGTAGCAAAGTACAATCCTGGACGAACTCTTATATAAAGAAAAGAGCTCCCGAGGACACATGGGAATTATTGTCAAGCTAGTTTTCATCATGCTCATATGATTCACGTTCGTTACTTTGATAATTTGATATGTGGGTGGACCGGTGCTTGGGTGTTGTCCTTCCTTGGACAAGCCTCCCACTTATGATTAACCTCTCGAGCAAGCATCCGCAACTATGAAAGAAGAATTAAGGTAAATCTAACGATAGCATGAAACATATCGATCTGAATCAGCCCCATATGAAGCAACGCATAAATTAGGGTTTAAGCTTCTGTCACTAGCAACCGATCATCTACTTATTACTTCCCAATGTCCCCTAGGCCCAAATCACGGTGAAGTGTCATGTAGTCGACGTACACATAACACCACTAGAGGAGAGACAACATACATCTCATCAAAAAATCAAACGAATACCAAATTTACATGACTACTTATAACAAGACTTCTCCCATGTCCTCAGGAATAAATGTAACTACTCACAAAGCATATTCATGTTCATAATTAGAGGAGTATTAAATAGCATTAAGGATCTGAACATATGATCTTCCATCGAATAAACCAACTAGCATCAACTACAAGGAGTAATCAACACTACTAGCAACCCACAGGTACCGATCTGTGGTTTTGAGACGAAGATCGGATACAAGAGATGAACTAGGGTTTGAGAGAAGATGGTGTTGGTTAAGATGTTGATGGAGATTCACCCCCTCTCGATGAGAGGATAGATGGTGATGACGATGGCGGTGATTTCCCCCTCCTAGTGGGATGTTTCCCCGGCAGAACAGCTCCGTCGGAGCCCTAGATGGGTCAAGCCCAGGTTCTGCCTCGAGACACCGGCGCTTCATCCCGAAAGCTTATATATGATTTTTTTTAAAGGGCAAAAGACACCATATAGCAAAAGATGGGCCTCGGGGGCCTGCCAGGGGGCCCACGATGTAGGGGGCGCGCCTTGCGGGTTGGGTGAACCCTTCCACCCTAGTGGCTGACTGGTGGCCCTCCTCTCGTGCTTTCTTCGCCCAATATTCTATATATATTCCAAAACTGATCTCCGTGAAGTTTCAGGACTTTTGGAGTTGTGCAGAATAGGTCTCTAATATTTGCTCCTTTTCCAGTCCAGAATTCCAGCTGCCGGCATTCTCCCTCTTCATGTAAGCCTTATAAAATAAGAGAGAACAAGCATAAGTATTGTGATATAACGTGTAATAAAAGCCCATAATGCAATAAATATTGATATAAAAGCATGATGTAAAATGGACATATCAACTCCCCAAGCTTATAACTCGCTTGTCCTCAAGCAAAAGCCGATATTGAAAAATATGTTGACATGTTTTAGAGATAGTGGTGTCAATAAAATAGAATACAGACATGAGGGCATCATGATCATCTATAGAACAGCAACATATATTGTCATATAATTTTTTACTCTAAAGTAACAATCCATTCACAAGTAAAGTATGAATCTGAAACTTCATTGAGAACTAACAAACTAAGATCTCGGACATTGAAGGAATTGTAATTTATCATAGCATCGGAAAGAGTCAATATAAGAGCTTTTCATCAAGTCGACATACTCAACTATCATTTAGCCTTTCACAATTGCTAACACTCATGCAATACTTATGGGTACAAAATTTCAATCGGACACAAATAAAGATAGGGGCTTATAGTTTTGCCTCCCAACCTTTTACCT
>NC_057798.1:289965548-289969129 GCF_018294505.1 Triticum aestivum | reverse complement strand
TATCCAGATCGCTCCCACATATAGTGCTTGCCAAAGGATAAAGTGTAAAAAGGAAAGGTGATGATCACCTTTACTCTTGTATGAGGTTAGAAGGTAAAAATAAAAGATAGGCCCTTCACAGAGGGAAGCTTAAACCAACAATAACGATATCCTTTTCGCAATCTATCTTAGCATTAACAGTATTCAAGAAAGGTCTACCAAATATAATGGGACAAAAGCTATCTTGTGGGGAACCAAGAACAAGAAAATTAGTTGGGTATTTTAATTTCCCACACAAGACATCAACATATCTAACAATCCCAACTGGTGAAATAGTATCTCTATTGGCAAGCTTAATAGTAACATCAATATCTTCTATCTCAGCAGGTGCAATATCATGCATATTTTCTTTTTATAAGGAATGAGAAATTGCACTCACATTGGCATCCATATCACATAAGCCATGATAACAATGATCTCCTATTTAACAGAAACAACAGGAATGCCAACAACAGGTCTATGTTTATCTTTAGTATCGGGTTTAGCAATTCTGGCAGCTTCATCACAGAAATAAATAACATGCCCATCAATATTATCGACCAAGAGATCTTTATCCATAGCAATACCAGGTTCAACTTTAATTTGCTCAGGGGGTGTAGGTGTTCTAGTATTACTCTTCCGAACCATAGATGAAGCTTTAGCATGATCCTTTATTCTAACAGGGAAAGGAGGTTTCTTAATATAAGCAGTAGCAACAATATGATCAACATTATAAGTAATAGTTTCTTCTTCAACTTTAATAGGTTCTACTACTTTCACTTAAATGAGAGGATGATATATAAACCACTTCTCCTTAGGGAGATCAACATGAGTAGCAAATGTTTCACAAAAAGAAGCTACTATCTCAGAGTCAAGTCCATATTTAGTGCTAAATCCACGAAAAGCATCGGTATCCACAAAAGATTTGACACAATCAAACTTTAGGTTTATACCTGACTCCTTACCTTCATCGAGTTCATAATCTTCAGAGGTTCATTTAATTCTTTCCAATAAGTCCCATTTGAATTCAATAGTCTTCATCATAAAAGAACCAGTACAAGAAGTATCGAGCAGGGAGCGATCATTATGAGAAAGCCGAGCATAAATTTTTTGAATAATAATTTCTCTTGAGAGCTCATGATTGGGGCATGAATATAAAATTTACTTAATCCGCCCCCAATCTTGAGTGATACTTTCTCCTTCCCGAGGCCAAAAATTATATATATAATTCCGATCACGATGAACGAGACGCATAGGATAAAACTTCTGATGAGATTCCAATTTCAATCGGCTGTAGTTCCATGACCCAATATGATCACATAGCTTATGCCATGTCAATGGCTTTACCTTAAAAGATAAAGGGAATAACTTCTTCTTGACAACATCCTCGGGCATACCTGCAAGCTTAAATAATCCACAAACTTCATCCACATAGATTAGGTGCATATTGGGATGTAATGTTCCATCTCCTGTATAGGGCTTAGCTAGTAGTTTCTCTATCATAACCGAAGGAATTTCAAAGTAAATATTTTAAGTAGGTTGAGGAGAACCTATTTGATCTTCCCGTCAAGGTGAAGAACCTATTTTCCATAGTAACAAGTGACAGTAAATTTCAGCACACTGTATAAATGTTTCCTTACCAAATTCCACTTACCAAAGGCGCTTCACTCGGCGGCAACGGTGCCAGAAAAGAGTCTTCATGACCCACAATTGTAGGGGATCTATCATAGTCCTTTCAATAAGTAATAGTGTCGGACCCAACGAGGAGCAGAAGGAAATGACAGGCGGTTTTCAGCAAGGTAATCTCTACAAGCACTGAAATTATCGGTAACAGATAGTTTTGTGATAAGGTAATTCATAATGGGTAACAAGTAAAAAAAAGTAGCTAAGGTGCAGCAAGGTGGCCCAATCCTTTTTGTAGCAATGGACAAGCCTGGACGAGCTCTTATATAAAGCAAAGTGCTCCCGAGGACACATGGGAATTATTGTCAAGCTAGTTTTCGTCATGCTCATATGATTCGCGTTCGTTACTTTGATAATTTGATATGTGGGTGGACTGGTGCTTGGCTGTTGTACTTCCTTGGACAAGCCTCCCACTTATGATTAACCCCTCCCGCAAGCATCCGCAACTATTAAAGAAGAATTAAGGTAAACCTAACCATAGCATGAAACATATGGATCCAAATCAGCCCCTTACGAAGCAACGCATAAATTAGGGTTTAAGCTTCTGTCACTCTAGCCACCCATCATCTACCTATAACTTCCCAATGCCTTCCCCTAGGACCAAATCATGGTGAACTGTCATGTAGTCCATGTTCACATAACACCACTAGAGGAGAGAAAACATACATCTCACCAAAATAACGAACGAATACCAAATTCACATGACTACTTATAACAAGACTTCTCCCATGTCCTCAGGAACAAGCGTAACTACTCACAAAGAATATTCATGTTCATAATCATAGGAGTATTCAATAGCATTAAGGATCTGAACATATGATCTTGCATCGAATAAACCAACTAGCATTAACTACAAGGAGTAATCAACACTACTAGCAACCCACAGGTACCAATCTAAGCTTTTGAGACAAAGATCGGATAGAAGAGATGAACTAAAGTTTGAGAGGAGATGGTGCTAGTGAAGATGTTGATGGATATTGACCACCTCTCGATGAGAGGATCAATGGTGATGATGATGACAGTGATTTCCCCCTTCCAGAGGGATGCTTCCCTGGCAGAACAGCTCCACCACAGCCCTAGATTGGTCCTGCCCAGGTTCCGCCTCGAGACGGTGGCCCTTCGTCCTGAAAGCTTTTGCATGATTTTTTTCCAGGGCAAAAGACACCATATAGAAGAAGATGGGCATCGAGGGCCTACCAAGGGGCCCACGAGGTAGGGGGGGTACGCTCAGGGGGTAGGGCACGTCCTCCACCCTCATGGCTAACTAGTGGCCCTCCTCTGGTGGTTTATTCGCACAATATTTTTATATATTCCAAAACTGATCTCTAGAAGTTTCAGGACTTTTGGTGTTGTGAACAATAGGTCTCTAATATTTGCTCCTTTCCAGTCCAGAATTCCAGCTGCCGGCATTCTCCCTCTTCATGTAAACCTTATAAAATAAGAGATAAAAGGCATAAGTATTGTGATATAATGTGTAATAACAGCCCATAATGCAATAAATATTGATACAAAAGCATGTTGCAAAATGGACGTATCAGGGTCGGGGTGTCATGTCGGGGTCGGGGTGTCGTGGTCAAGGGGTCGGGGTGTTGGGGTGTCGGGGTCAGGGGGTCGGTGTGTCGGGGTCAGGATGGCAAATCCTTGACCCCTTGACCCCTCGGCAAGCCTTTACCCCTCGACCCCTTTCCCATCGACCCTCGACCCCTCAGCGACCCTCGACCCCTCGAACCCTTTTCCCATCGACCCTCGACCCCTCGACACCTCGATCCTCGACCCCTAGGCCCTTGACCTCTTTTCCCCTTGATCCTTGACCCCTCGACACCATGATCGACCCCTAGCCCCTCCACTCCTTTTTCCCTCGATCCTCGACCCCTCGATCC